>NW_017731428.1:3010743-3018385 GCF_001890085.2 Hipposideros armiger | reverse complement strand
AGACACAGATGAGGACAAGCTAATGGTTGGGAGTTTTGACAGTGATGAGGAGTTGTATGAATTTTATGATGAATAAAACTTGAGTTCAATAGCTTTATGTAATACATTTTTTTTCAAATTCCAGGCCCCAAAATCAAAGTGCATCTTATACATGGACGCATCTTATACATGGGGAAATACAGTAGTCCATAATGTGATAGCATGGTACGGTGTCAGATGGTTGTTAGACTATGGTGATCACTTCTTTATGTATATAAGTGTTGAATAACTATTGTATATACCTGAAACTAATATAATATTGTATGTTAGCTATATTTTAATAAAGATCTTTAAAAAAAATAAAAACAAAACTAAACAGACTTTCTCCTTTTGCCTGAATCTGCTGACAACAGAAAACACAGACAGTTGAGCTTCCTGTTCTTTGTCTTATGGTTGATTAGCTGAGATTAAAATTTCAACTCTCTCCAGCTAGCTGAAAACCACTTCCTGTTTTGATGAGTCGTGGGCTTTTGTGGCTGGAACTATTGCGTCACTGTAAACCACCAATGGGCGTATGTTTTTGTGTCTCTCCCTATAAAAGCCGATACTGTTCGAAAGCTCTTCAGAGCGGGCTGACCTCCCAACTGCAGTAGTTGCAGTAATATTCGTCTCTTAGCTTGTCTGTTTTTTGTCTTTGACAGTTGATGCCCTGGCTCAGGATCATAACTTGCCTTCAGACTCCAGTCTGCTCCAGCCAGGTAATAACAAGACCATTTGGAGCCTTTTGTGCTCCATTCCTGACTGGCAACCCAGGAACTAAAGGTGAGTTCTCATCATAGTCCTATGTTCCAGCCTCTTGTCTGTTGGTAGCATGGTAAGAATTTGATTTTGATTTTTTTGGAATAGTTAGTTGAATTCTGGTACTGGATTATTTTTTTTTAATAGTCTGACCATGTAGTAATCTCCATACATGAATGAAATGATTTATAGATATCTTATCTCTGTTGGGTAGAGGATGACAGAAAATCAAATTTGTTACTTTTTTCTCTTTGCTTATCTATTTTTCCCTAATTTGAATTCAAATCAATTAAGAATTTATACCCACTGGGAGGACAAGAGCTCTTTTTATATGAGAAGTGAATTTTGTGTTTCTAGGTTTATGCCTGACCTAACCTATGGGCTAAAATTTTAGACTTGAAGCTGTAGTATATATATATATATTTATGTGTCTGTGGGTATGTAATATGTTCCTATTTTCAGGTGGTATTACTAAATTAGATTATAAAAAATTTAATGTGCACTATTCTGATTGACTTAGAGCTCAATTTGGTGTTATAGAAATCGAATACACTAAAATTCCCAGATATTGAACAAATTGAATTTCTAATACTTTCAATGTGCTAAAAATATATTCTTATAGCCTCTAACTCAAAAGATCTAAGAATTCCGGTTTACATAACCTAGGTAAATTTTGGCAAATGAGACTAATTTAATATTGTTGGTTTAATAAAAATAGTTATACCTTCTGAGTTATCGTTAAGTATAATATAAACATATATTTTTATTCAACTTGGATATACATTCTTTCTCAATTTATAAAGATTTGCTGATTTAATAAGCTATCATTTTAGTTACTATATTTTTAATATTGTAAAAAAATGTAAATCTGTACTTTTTCAAATTAATTCATTATTCTGACAAACTTTATTTCAAAATTTTATACTACGTTTTATCGTATGTGAGCTTGAAGATACTTTCCAAAATCTTTTGTTAACTTAAAACACTGGACTAATCATAAATTGAGTTAATTCATCAGATACTTAGGATATAGCTAAGTCAGGTAAAAATATTGATGCAGTAATTACAAAATCTCATTTCATTTTCATATATTTTTTGCCTCCTACTTTTATATAATACAGAGAGGCTATATATTTGGGTCTGTTAAGGGATGTGTTTTTTTTGTTTTGTTTTGTTTTGTTTTTTGCCACATTAAGAAGTTGTACTATAAGGGATATTTATAGCTATAGAAAGTTATATAGCATATAAGCTCTGCTAGTCTGTTAGAAAATATTGGTGTATGAAAAAGTTTACAGTTTTTATTGATAAAGACTTCCTCCTTGATCAAATTTTAGTCAGGCTCTTCTGAGCTCTCTTGTATTCTAGGCCTTGACCTTAGCCTGTTAACCCAGTTTTCGCAAAGAATCCTTCTAAGCCAGTTCATTTAGACTGCACCCCCATAACTGATTAAGTTCCTGTCCCCTGCCCTAGCTATCTAAGACCCTGGTCTGCTATTAGTAAGAATCCCGTTAAGCCAGTTTAGCAAGAATCCCCCTACCCTTGATAACCTATCAAGTTCCCCTTAGTAATTTTCATCTAGTGACTCCTCACTCTGTCCCTAAACTATGCATCTTCAGCTGTCTTCGCTGCATTGGAAATTGAGCTCAGCTCTTTATTGAAGACCCTCTTCTCTGTTGCAGCAGCTTTCACAAGATCTGTCTTGACATTTCATCAAGTGGCCAGGACACAGCCTTTTTTTATACCACCTCCTGGTTTTCTCTATGCAACTGGAGTTACTGTAGTTATAAAAATATAATCAATATATGTGAATGAGACTCTAATAGGAGCCATCCTAGCAGAGAGGAAAAAGTGTGCAGGATGTATTTTGTTAAGAAGATGAGAGTAGGGCCGGCCGAGTGGCTCAGTTGGTTAAGAGCTTGCTCAAGAGCTTGAGCTCTGAGCAACAGCGGTTCGAGTCCTGGCCCGAGCTGAGCAGCCATTGAGCTGCCAACAGGTGGCAGGATGGCTCAGCTTTAAAAAACAAAACAAAACAAGATGAGAGTAGTTCTGTTCCACAGTGAAATGACTAGTTGTTCCAGAATGAGAAAGAGAAAAGTATATGACGTAACCTGCCTGGATAGGGAAAATTGTAGGTGGTTCATAGAAAGGAAACTTTACTTCTCATAGTCAAAACTGGCTTAGATTTAATGAGTTTATTTATAAGATTTTTAATAAGAGCATTAGTTTCAAAACTAGAATTTTGTTTTCTTTCTATTAAATGGCATTTTTTTTTCTTGGCTAATTGGTCTTAACAAGAGCTTATAAAAGATTTGTTCTCTTTTTATTATATTTTTCTTTTTTTTACATTTTTGTATTTTAATTTTTAATTTTTTTATAATAGAGATTTTTTTAATTATAAGATTTTTTAATTTAATTATATTTTTTAATTAAATTAAAAATATATATATATATTTTAAATATCAAGGAAACCAGTGTAAATCTAGACTGAAGTAAGGAAAGATGTTATTAAGCAAGACTTTTGCCACAAGCAGATGCTCAAAGTGTAAGCCAGAGAACTTTTGGGACGAGGCGGGCAAGCAAAGTTTCTATATGCAGAGACCTGAGATAGATGCCTATGGAAAGCAGAAGAGAAATGCATGCTAAAAACTGGCATGTGGGAGGAGCCCTTAAGCGTGAACTGTATCAAATATTGTACTAAGGAAAGTTGAAGCAGGAGAGTTGGTGGGCGGTTAGGCACATGGGGTTGGGACTCTGGGCGTGATATGGAGCTGAGTGCAGGAAGTTTACACAGAGCTGAGGGGCCCAGAGTCCTCAGCAAAGCAGCCTACAGTTGTTCTCAGCACAAAGTTTAGCCAGCCTTGGCCGTCCCTCTTCTTGTTCAAGGCAGGCTAAGAGTCCTTGAACAATACTGGGATAAAAGACTCTCCCAACCAGGGGACGGCAGAGTGAAACAGTCCCCTGGATCAGCACTGTCTCAGGGACGTTCCCTAGAGGAATAGTTGAACCACATTTGTTTGGTGTGCTGGCAAAGGCCAGTTGTTTCAATGTCCTTTCAATCAGGCATCTTAAAACTGGAATCCCTAAAATAAAAAAATAAAAATAATAAAAAAAAAGAAATGTTAATACAAAGGGCAGCATTAAAGTAAAGAGTCAGAAGGTGAACCCTCAGGGTATCCAGTCCAGTGAATTTCAAGAGGTTGGTGGATGAAACCATTTAACTTTGAAGCACAGCTTTTTGAGTCATATTATGCTCTTAATTATGTTGCCCAGAGTCTGGGTTAACTTCTTGAGGTCAGGCACAGCCTGAGCATTTCAACAGACCTCCTTAGTGACCCAGACAGCACCTTGTCAAGGGAGAAATTGGCCCATGCATAGTCTGCTGCCCTGATGAGTCCTGAATTTATAACAAGGTGTCAGCCTTCAGCTCCCAGTGTTTCCTCAGATCCTGAGGGAAAGAGCCAACTACAAAGCAATCTAGAGTCCTAACAAGGGTCTGGGCAGTCAGGTTTTAGATTTTCAGTGACTCCGAGCAAAGAAGAAGGGAGAAAAATTGGAAATCTTAATCTGAGGCTAAGGTTAGTTTATAGCCAGATATTGAAGGAAACGAAGAACTGGATATCTGGTAAGAGTTGACAACCTGTGCAAGGTGAGACAATCCAGTCCAATTTAGAGGTAAACACCAAACTAATATTTCCACAGTAAAAGAGAAAGCTTGATTACCAGACAAGACAGAGTTTGCATATCTACCAGTTACCTGAAATTTAGAAAGACGTGCAAAATAGCTCAAGACAATGATGAATAGGACTGGAATCTGACAACCCAGAACAGTGTGCTATAGTTTCCCATTGAAACACAAAATTTCTCTCTAGTCCAGCGGTTCTCAACCTCCCTAATGCCGCGACCCCTTAATACAGTTCCTCATGTTGTGGTGANAAGTAGGTAAACGTTGGGCTCACCTCCTCTCAGGACCCCATCGATTACATATAAACCACAGAACAACCATTATTGAGAATCAGCTGAAGTCTAGATGAACTGAAGCCCTCCAAATGCAGACATACAGAAGAAATCACCTCGAGACTGGTAGGCGTGGCAGGGATGCGAAACGGGCTGGTCCCACACCCTTGTGTGACTATTACAAATTGTGAGGGATATCTCAGCTGAGGAGGTCCCCGCCTTAGGACTGAGGGGACCCAGCCCTTTCCCAGCCCAGCGTTTCAGTGCCAGGGAGAGAAGTCCCCATAACTTCTGGCTCTGAAAACTAGGAGACATTGTGGCTGAGTGAGACAGAGGGTGACTAGAGTACCAGGTGTTCCTCTTAAATAGACTGCGCACAGCCAGTGATGGAGTCACTGGCTCTGAGCTCCAGGGCTGGGGCAGCAGCTTGAAAGTTGCCAGGGACATACAGGGAGGAACTGAGTTGTCTAGCTTCAGAGTGAGGGCTGGAGGGGCTGCTTTCTCTCAGATGGGGGAGCTAGCAGAAGCCATTGTTTCGTTGTTGAGCCCTTCCCCTCCCTGCGTGTGGATGCACACAGACACCAATCTGAGTCTTTACCCAACTGACTATAACCTTTTGGTCTGCACTTCCCATTAATTTCCTGAGACCATGTCTCACCCAACTTTAGGGCACACCTAAGCTGCTTCCAGGGGCTCTTACATATAAACTGCCTGCCTTGGCTCATGCTGCAGGCTTTCCTAAATTCTCTGAAAGGTTCACAAAATGCAAAGAAGCAGTATCTGGCTTTGGCATGTCCTGTTATCTCTGGCTGAGCAGCCCTAAGCCCAGCACTAGCAAAAGCCAGCCTTGGTTTGCGGCTTGGCATCTCAAGGCACCTCTAAGTACAGCATCGGCAGTGGCCATCTCTGGATTGTTTTGTGGCTCATGCCAAATGACCCTGGGTAGGGCACAGACTGCTGTTGAACTTGGCCTGTAGTGGGTCCCCCTCCCAGGAAGCCGTGGTGCTGGAAGTCCCAGTGGCTAGCTAAGACTGGGTCAGAGCATCCCCTGGCCACCTCCAAGAATGGCACACCCAAAGGGCAGACTGGGCAGAGACCAGAGCCCCGCTAGAGTGAACATTGCTCTATAGGGTCAGCTCCTGCAGAACAGTTCCTCCACTGTAGTCATGGCCAGTCCTCACAGCCAATCAGCCTGAGGGTCAATCCCTCCCACTGACATGCAAACAGCAATCTTGTCTCAGCTACAAAAGGAGGCACACATAACTCACACAAGGGACATGCCTACAGGACCCGGCTCTTGTGGCCAGGGAGACTGCACCACTGGGTCCTACAGGACACCTGCTATATAAAGCCACGCTAACACCAGGAGGCATAGCAGCCCTATATAGAAACAAACAGGGAGGCAGCCAAAATGGGGAGACAAAGAAACATTTTCCAAATGAAAGAACAGAGCAAAGCTCCAGATAAAGAGCAAAATGGAGACAAGCAATCTACCAGATACAGAGTTTAAAACAGTGGTGATAAGGATGTTCACCGATCTCAGGGAGAACTTCAACAAAGAGATAGGAAACATAAAAATGGAGACAGAAAACATATAAAAAGAACCAGTCTGAAATAAAAATACAATAACTGAAATAAAGACTATATTAGAGGATATCAACAGTAGATTAGAAGCCCAGGACTCAATCAGTGATTTAGAAAATAAGGTAGCAGAAAATACCCAATCAGAATAGCAAAAAGAAAAAATAATCCAAAAAAAAAATGAGGGTAGTTTAAGGGGCCTCTGGGACAATATCAAGCATACCAACATTTGCATCATAGGGGTACCAGAAGGAGAAGAGAGAAGGCAAGGAATTGAAAACATTTTTGAAGAACTAATGACTGAAAACTTCCCTAACCTCTTAAAGGAAATAGACATCCAAGTCCAGGAAGCACAGTGTCAAAAAAGATGAACCTAAATAGGTCCACACCAAGACACATCATACTTAGAATGGCAAAGGTTAAAGACAAAGAGGAATGGGGCCAGCCGAGTGGCTCAGTTGAGCGCAAACTCTGAGCAACAGTGTCGTCAGTTCAATTCCCACATGCGCCAGTGAGCTGCGTCCGAGCTGAGCTTTCACTGAGCTGCCAACATGTGGCAGGATGGCTCAGCTGGTGAAAGCATGTGCTCCTAACAAGGTTGCCAGTTTGACTCCCACATGGGATGGTGGGCTACACCCACCTGCAACTAAGATGGAACACAGCACCTTGAGCTGAGCGGCTGCGAGCTGCCCATGGGTGGCCAGATGGCGACTGGACTTGGAGCTGAGCTAGCTGTGCCCTCCACAACTAAGATTGAAGGACAACAACTTGGCTATTCCCCTTCCCTAATTTCCCAACACTTTCCCCCTTTCCCAATTCCCCATTAAATCTAAAAAAAAAAAAAACACCAAAAGACAAAGAAGAATGAAGAAGTACAAATTGATTGTTACACAGTAGTTATGGGGACGTAGGGTATAGTATAAGAAATATAGTCAATAATAGTCTAATAACTATGCATGGTGTGAGATATGTACTAGATTTGTTGGGGTGATAGGTAGGAAGGGGTTTGGGGGACAGGGTGAAAAAGGTGAAGGCATTAAGAAGTACAAATTGGTAGTTATAAAATAGTCATGGGATGTAAAATAAAGCATAGGGAATATACCGTATTTCCCCATGTATAAGCCACACCTTTTTTCGAAAAATTTGGGGTCTAAAAACTGGGTGCGTCTTGTAGAGTGGTTGTAGATTTCAAATGCCATAGACGGAACTGAGGACAAGGCAATATATGAAGACAGTGATTCGTCATCAGACACAGATGAGGACAAGCTAATGGTTGGGAGTTTTGACAGTGATGAGGAGTTGTATGAATTTTATGATGAATAAAACTTGA
>NW_017731428.1:2965954-3006918 GCF_001890085.2 Hipposideros armiger | reverse complement strand
ATATATATATATTTTAAATATCAAGGAAACCAGTGTAAATCTAGACTGAAGTAAGGAAAGATGTTATTAAGCAAGACTTTTGCCACAAGCAGATGCTCAAAGTGTAAGCCAGAGAACTTTTGGGACGAGGCGGGCAAGCAAAGTTTCTATATGCAGAGACCTGAGATAGATGCCTATGGAAAGCAGAAGAGAAATGCATGCTAAAAACTGGCATGTGGGAGGAGCCCTTAAGCGTGAACTGTATCAAATATTGTACTAAGGAAAGTTGAAGCAGGAGAGTTGGTGGGCGGTTAGGCACATGGGGTTGGGACTCTGGGCGTGATATGGAGCTGAGTGCAGGAAGTTTACACAGAGCTGAGGGGCCCAGAGTCCTCAGCAAAGCAGCCTACAGTTGTTCTCAGCACAAAGTTTAGCCAGCCTTGGCCGTCCCTCTTCTTGTTCAAGGCAGGCTAAGAGTCCTTGAACAATACTGGGATAAAAGACTCTCCCAACCAGGGGACGGCAGAGTGAAACAGTCCCCTGGATCAGCACTGTCTCAGGGACGTTCCCTAGAGGAATAGTTGAACCACATTTGTTTGGTGTGCTGGCAAAGGCCAGTTGTTTCAATGTCCTTTCAATCAGGCATCTTAAAACTGGAATCCCTAAAATAAAAAAATAAAAATAATAAAAAAAAAGAAATGTTAATACAAAGGGCAGCATTAAAGTAAAGAGTCAGAAGGTGAACCCTCAGGGTATCCAGTCCAGTGAATTTCAAGAGGTTGGTGGATGAAACCATTTAACTTTGAAGCACAGCTTTTTGAGTCATATTATGCTCTTAATTATGTTGCCCAGAGTCTGGGTTAACTTCTTGAGGTCAGGCACAGCCTGAGCATTTCAACAGACCTCCTTAGTGACCCAGACAGCACCTTGTCAAGGGAGAAATTGGCCCATGCATAGTCTGCTGCCCTGATGAGTCCTGAATTTATAACAAGGTGTCAGCCTTCAGCTCCCAGTGTTTCCTCAGATCCTGAGGGAAAGAGCCAACTACAAAGCAATCTAGAGTCCTAACAAGGGTCTGGGCAGTCAGGTTTTAGATTTTCAGTGACTCCGAGCAAAGAAGAAGGGAGAAAAATTGGAAATCTTAATCTGAGGCTAAGGTTAGTTTATAGCCAGATATTGAAGGAAACGAAGAACTGGATATCTGGTAAGAGTTGACAACCTGTGCAAAGTGAGACAATCCAGTCCAATTTAGAGGTAAACACCAAACTAATATTTCCACAGTAAAAGAGAAAGCTTGATTACCAGACAAGACAGAGTTTGCATATCTACCAGTTACCTGAAATTTAGAAAGACGTGCAAAATAGCTCAAGACAATGATGAATAGGACTGGAATCTGACAACCCAGAACAGTGTGCTATAGTTTCCCATTGAAACACAAAATTTCTCTCTAGTCCAGCGGTTCTCAACCTTCCTAATGCCGCGACCCCTTAATACAGTTCCTCATGTTGTGGTGACCCCCAAACATAAAATTATTTTCGTGGCTACTCTATAACTGTAATTTTGCTACTGTTATGAATCGTAATGTAAATATCTGTTTTCCGATGGTCTTAGGCAACCCCTGTGAAAGGGTCGTTCGACCCCCAAAGGGGTCGCGACCCACAGGTTGAGAACCACTGCTCTAGTCTGTCTTCCCCTTTGGACCAAAGACAATCTCAAAGAAAGGTTACTCTTGATCACAAATCAGGCTGGCCTGGTCGTCTACATAGATGCAGCAAGAATGACAATTTCCCACATAGGTTTTACATGGGCTTCGCTGGAAGTTTCAGAAAGAATGTCAGATTGGATTTTTCCAAGCCTCTTTGAGGATAGGAAGCCAAGCCAAGAATTCACCATCATTGTTCACCTGCAGTACCCAGTGACTTGGTGGGACTTGCTCTCTTCCTGAGGTCCCCAAAATAGCCTAAGATTCCTGAGCCGGCCAGAAAGGGACCTTCCTCGCTCGCTTGTAAGGCTGGGAACCCTCTAAAGCCAGTTACCAGGCCCGTTTCCCAAGACGGACTGTGTAAGCATTGGCCCCATAAAGGCAACCTTAGTTCCTCAGAAGTGTCTGGTCACGTCTGATGAAATGAGCATCATTCTCAAATGCGACGTTATAGGCAAAGCCTCGGCTGCATAAGCAATGTTTCCAATTGTGTCCTATTAACAAGGTGGACAGACTCTTACTGAATCTGTGCAAATAGCTCTGCTGCCATGAGAATAAGAATACTCAGTAAGGGTTTCCGAATTTTGGAAAGGTGAGTCAGGGTGGAAAAGATACGTGTTTCCTTTCTGTTTACAAGAGCACAGTCTACTGAACTGTTGTGAGTGACAGATAGCTTACTAGAAAGTGGTGCTTTAATCCAGAAAATAGAACATTAACGCATCAGCACTGTTCCAAAGTCCATATTCATCCATCATCAGTTCATTCATTCCTATGAAATCAAATCTGTCTCTCTCCATCTTGGATTAGCCATCTCACAATCTACCTCCTTCTCAACTAAAATCCTGGAAATCCTGACTTAGTCTACCCAGTATGGTCCCAAAGTAATGTAAGCGATGCCTGAATAAGCCTTTTCCCAAAAGTACCTGGCATAGTCCTTCTCCATGGGTCTTTGAGATAGTCCTTTTTGGCTGAAGACAAAAAGGACTGAAAAAGGACTGGCTCAGTAGCTGACTTGGAACTGCTGCTTGCAAAACATCAGAGTAAAACACAAAACTGTCTGTAGATGACAAAAGGCTTAAAATAGCCATGGTTAATGTATTTTTGATAATTTTCAAAAGTGAAAAATTTGATGACAGTTCACTATAAAAATCATACCATTGATAAGGAAATTTGATTATTTATGTAACACTGAAAGTCAGTTGAAAAGATTTTAGATAAAATATGCATAACTATAATGATTAATCCTATTTTCAAAGACCAATGGATATTACATCTAGTTTATGAAAATGGAGGAGCATATTTACAGGGGAAAAAAGCAGATGTAATAACCCTGAAACATAATATGCCATAATTATATCAAACATATGGTTAGAATAAAGCCATAATATATCTAGACTATGAAACAGAGAAGTTCAGTAAACCTATATAAGGTTAACAAAAACATATCTGATTATAATAAAAATGTATTTTTGCAAGGTTGATAACTCAGAAAACATAGATTTATTAAACCAACAACATCAAATTAGTCTCATTTGCCAACGAGTTACCCATATCATGTGGGTTTGAAGTATTTTTTTAAATGTATTATTTATTTATTTATTTAAAAAAAAATTTTTGCCCCCCCAAGTCAAGTAGTCGTTTCAGTCTAGTTGTGGAGGGCTCTACTCAGTGGCCCATGTGAGGATCAAACCGGCAACCTTGGTGTTATGAGCATTGAGCTCTAACTGAGCTAACCAGCCACCTCAGAGGGTTGGAATTTTTAAAACATTTTGGTAAGTTTATGTAAGAATACTTTTTCCCACCACATTGAGTATATTAGAAATTTAATTTCTTTAATTTCTGGGAATTTCAGTAATATTTAAAATTACATCGGCTCTTATTTATCTCTTAATCAATACAAAAGGAGCATTTTAAAGGGATTTTAGAGTTTAATGTGGTAATACAACTCATAAGCAGGAAAACATTACACGTGCATCATACACACATAATACATATATACATACTTATAATATACACATACGGAAAGACACAAACACAGAGTTTACAGTTTTAATTTTAAAATTTTAGCCATGATTTAGGCATAAACAAAAATACAAAAAGTCACTGGTTCATATAAAAGAGTTGACCCTTATCCTTGCCTCACTTTTACATTTTACAAAGATTGTATTGCTAGCCGATGGGGCAAATTGAAGTCACTTCCTCACTCTGGGGGCTGAAGCATCTTTACCAGTATTTGTGGAGGAGACCTCTGAGGTGTCCTTTGCCCTGATGTGCAATCCAATGGAGACTGTAGACTAAATTTCAGGAGAGAGAGGGAGGACAGACTAAGTGGACATCTGGTGTCTCCAAAGTCCATTTGAATGGAGGAAACATCCAGCCTGTTTCCAGGGGCTTTTCCCACCTCACACTGTTGTTCTTGGCTCTGAGCTCCCCCCAGAGCCCCAAGAATGGTAGAGGGACTTAAATCTCGAGTGACTGTAGGAGTTAAGGGGCTGGAGTGAGAAAGAAAAGGTCTGGCAGGGCTGGACAGAGGACGCAGGGTGCAGAGGTGTTGAAGGGGGAAACCAATGGATTCCAGGGAGCCAAAACGAAGGTCAAAGGTGGGAAAGAGGAGGAAGGAGAAGTTGGGAGGTGGGTGATGGGGAGAGATAGGTCTTAGAAGGTGCTGTGGAAGAAAAATGGTCTTTGGGGAAAGCAAAAGCCTCTGAAATGTTTTTGTGGGAGAGACATATTTTTCTGTTTCTTTGTACCAGACAATAAAAGCAGTCTATTTTTGGGCGGAGGGTTGGAATCAGGGATTCAAGAGCCCTGCTCAGAATGAGCCAAGATAGGAAGGTCCCAAGTTTTCCAAAGAGGCCACAGATATGCTCAGTGGTCTTCAGTAAAATTTGGCCATTTTTGGAGAAACTGGGTGGAATTACTACCACAATGATAGAGCACATGCCCTACGATGAAGAGACCTGAAGGACAATGGTTAGAATGACAATCTCCCATGATGATGAAAGGAGCACACATCAGTGCTAAGATCTTCGAACTTTAACCCAGGTATAATTTCCAGGGAGAAAGTAAAGCTCTAACTGTGCTCAAAATGGCAGGGGAAGACAGAGAGGTGGTGGTGGTGGGGGAACAAAAAAGACCAAAATAAAGGAAAAGTAAAGCAAAGTTTTTACCATGCTACAACAGACAACATCTGGAAAACTGGGTGAGGAGCAATCACTTACCACTTTGGATCCTGATTTCCCAGCCAGGAAACGATGCAGAGTCGAATAAAATAAAATGGTCTTAATACTTGGGTGAAAAATGCCACATCTGAGGGGTAGTTAACATTCCATCAGAGTCCCGGCATCATTACTGTCAAAGACAAAAAATACAAGCTGCATGTTAGTATGAAAGACTTCATTAAGAAGATACTGCAGTAGAGGAGAGGAGTATTGTAATAGGAACATGCTGACAGGTTAAGGCAGAAAGTTCTCAGGGAAGGGACGGGTAGGCAAAGCTTTTAAATGCAGAGAGGCCTGGAAAAAATGACTGTAGAAGGAAGGCGGGGGTGAGGGGAGGTGGTGAAGCTGGTGGTAGAAGGGGGTTTTTGAAACTTGAAGAGCTTTAGTAACAGAAAGGTCAAGACAGGAAATGTTGGTTTCTGGTTAGGCACACGGGCGGGCTCTGCACCTAACACGAAGCAAACAAGTTAACATGCAGGAAGGTCACACAGAATTGGGGGTTTGGTGGTGAAAGTTGGGTCAAGCTCAAAGTTTGATTAGCATTGTCAGCACCTAATCTTGTCTCAGAGGGCCCCTGGAAAATCACTAAGAAGGTTCTAGAGACTTGTCAATGTTTTTGCTGTGCATGATTTGTTTCTATTTATCCAAGTCCCGGTGCTGCTTTGCCTATTAGGCAAAAGCAGCATGCATGTTATGAGCCATAATTTCAGTTACTTTTAAAACATTAACTTGGTTGTAAGTTTATTTCTTTAATTTGAATCTAGTATATTTTAGGCCAGTAGTTTTCTATTGGGAATTCACAACACTTAACCTACTGAGTTTTATTAATCTACTGATATGTAAAACCTACTGAATTTACTTGAAAATCTTGATATATTCTTGGAATATTCTAACAACATGCTAGGTATATATAGCATCTGATGTCTCAGGACTTTTATATATTATATCTGAAAATGCTTTCTCTGTGAAGATTATGTTCACCCATTTTCATAAATTAGATCTAACATCAACCTTTTTTTGAAAATAGACTTAAATCTTTGAGTTTAGAGATAATTTTGTTTAAAGTTGTTTCGGGTTGATTTTGTTTTGCCTGTCATGGAAACAACCAGATATGCTTGTCAATTGCATTATTCTTGTAATGAACTCTCTTTAGGTCATCCCCTCCTGAAACATACCAGTAAGTAAGCAGTAGCCATTTTCAGTCTTTTGTCATCTACAGATGGTTTTGTTTGCATGTTTTGTTTTACTCATGATGCTTTCATGAAATCACCTGCAATCAGCTAGAGGGCAGAGGGTTCAATCTTCAACCAAGAAAACCTGTCTGGAAGCCTGGTGGAAAAGGACTATCCCAGGTACTCTTGTGTACAGGCTTCTCATGGCATTGCTTCAACAACTATGACATCATACCAGTGGACCAAGTCAGAAGTTCCAGACCTCTAGTGGGAGAGCAGATGTGTGCAGAGATGCAGAGACCACTGACCCAAGATCAAGTGGAAGAAGAATTAATTACACAGGAAGGCATGAACTGATGATGGATGAATATGGACTTTGGAACAGTGCTGATGCATTAATGTTCTATTTTCTGGATTTAAGGCACTGCTTTCTAGTAAGCTATCTGTCACTCACAACAGTTCAGTAGACTGTGCTCTTGTAAACAGAAAGGAAACACGTATCTTTTCCACCCTGACTCACCTTTCCAAAATTCGGAAACCCTTACTGAGTATTCTTATTCTCATGGCAGCAGAGCTATTTGCACAGATTCAGTAAGAGTCTGTCCACCTTGTTAATAGGACACAATTGGAAACATTGCTTATGCAGCCGAGGCTTTGCCTATAACGTCGCATTTGAGAATGATGCTCATTTCATCAGACGTGACCAGACACTTCTGAGGAACTAAGGTTGCCTTTATGGGGCCAATGCTTACACAGTCCGTCTTGGGAAACGGGCCTGGTAACTGGCTTTAGAGGGTTCCCAGCCTTACAAGCGAGCGAGGAAGGTCCCTTTCTGGCCGGCTCAGGAATCTTAGGCTATTTTGGGGACCTCAGGAAGAGAGCAAGTCCCACCAAGTCACTGGGTACTGCAGGTGAACAATGATGGTGAATTCTTGGCTTGGCTTCCTATCCTCAAAGAGGCTTGGAAAAATCCAATCTGACATTCTTTCTGAAACTTCCAGCGAAGCCCATGTAAAACCTATGTGGGAAATTGTCATTCTTGCTGCATCTATGTAGACGACCAGGCCAGCCTGATTTGTGATCAAGAGTAACCTTTCTTTGAGATTGTCTTTGGTCCAAAGGGGAAGACAGACTAGAGCAGTGGTTCTCAACCTGTGGGTCGCGACCCCTTTGGGGGTCGAACGACCCTTTCACAGGGGTTGCCTAAGACCATCGGAAAACAGATATTTACATTACGATTCATAACAGTAGCAAAATTACAGTTATAGAGTAGCCACGAAAATAATTTTATGTTTGGGGGTCACCACAACATGAGGAACTGTATTAAGGGGTCGCGGCATTAGGAAGGTTGAGAACCGCTGGACTAGAGAGAAATTTTGTGTTTCAATGGGAAACTATAGCACACTGTTCTGGGTTGTCAGATTCCAGTCCTATTCATCATTGTCTTGAGCTATTTTGCACGTCTTTCTAAATTTCAGGTAACTGGTAGATATGCAAACTCTGTCTTGTCTGGTAATCAAGCTTTCTCTTTTACTGTGGAAATATTAGTTTGGTGTTTACCTCTAAATTGGACTGGATTGTCTCACCTTGCACAGGTTGTCAACTCTTACCAGATATCCAGTTCTTTGTTTCCTTCAATATCTGGCTATAAACTAACCTTAGCCTCAGATTAAGCTTTCCAATTTTTCTCCCTTCTCCTTTGATCGGAGTCACTGAGAACTAAAACCTGATTACCAGACCTTTAGTGGGACTCTAAGATTTCACTATAGCTGGTCCTTGCCTCCAGGATCTCAAGAGTCACTGCAAACTCAAGCCTGAGGACTTGTTATAAGCCGAGAACTAGGACTTGTCGTACCGCTGACCATTTATAGCTCTTTTCCTTCATAAGCCACTGTTGGGATCACTAAGGAAGTCAGGTGAAATTCTGATGTCATCCATGCCCTTATTGGAGAAGTAACCAACGCTGTGGACAACATCATCAATGCAGCTGACATCTTAGCTTCAAAAAAATTCAGTGAGTAGTGAAAGACTTAATATATAAACAGGCAATGGTAAGATCATATATATAAAACTCTGACACACAACCTCTATAGCAACCAGTCTAAGAGTCCAACCACAACCCAGTTCAACATCAGCCCAAATCAGGACCTGATCAATAATTTCCTGCTTCCCTAATTTTTGCCCCACTTCTAACTTAGGACTGACCATAGAAAGCTAAATATGCATTCCTAACCAATCTTATAGGAAATCCACTTCTAGTTAGCCTTCTAGTTGCAGATTCTGTATGCCAATAGCCTCCAGCTAGGGCACACCTGAAACCTTCACACCTAGAGCTTTCCCACTACTCAACATTCTTTGAGTTTCTGCCAAACTCAGGTGATGGTGGTGACTCTTGCTATAGCAAGCTCTGCATGAATAGCATTTGCTTGTTCTCATTTGCGTGACCCTCATTGATTTCCCGTTTTCTTGGAGGTTTCATGAAGATACAGTTTCTGCTGACCATCACGGTGGACTCCAGTGACTTGCTGCTGGCCCTTTGTCAAGTCCACAAAGACACCTCCAGGTCTGCCCTCCACTCTCTCTGTATTGACTTACTCAGATATCTATTCTCAGGTACCCAGGTTTTGTTATCAGTTCTCATTTGTTTGGCATCCTGGGTGGGATCAGGTGATTCTTTTCATCTCTTTTTGCTGCATTTGTGTTACCATTTTGTGATGTGCTGTCTTTGAGCTTTATGTGTCATAACAAGCAGAATCACAGGGTAGAATAGGCATATGCCTTATAAGCCTGTTCAGCCTACTGACCAGTGACTTTGCAGCTCTTACTAGAACTGTCCATTTGGACAAACTTTGCTGTAGGTCACTAATAAAACTGGATGAGTGTTTGTCCTCAGAAGTGTTTGTTTGTTTGTTTGTTTGTTTGTTTCAAAGAAAACATTTTCTCTGGTATTCCACCTGTCTGGGGTGCACATTGTCGGGTCTGTGTTTGGAGGCCGCCAACCATCTGTTTGAGAAGCTGACATATGGGAGGCACAAGCAGTTTATTTCTACCAACCATTGGTTGCTCTAAATTCAAATCTTCTTTTCCAGGGAAGTTCTTGTTTCTTATATTTGCTCCTATTACAGTCCTACTTCTTGCATCTATCTTATCCAATGACGTAACTTTCCCAGGTATGATTTAGGCCTTCAGTGGACACTCTGGGGAACATTTGACTTTAGCAAAATTGTTCATTTGAAAGGTTCCTTACAAAAGAAAGAGAATAAGATTTCTCAGTCCAAACAGGCAGCATTTTTTGATTGGTATGCAGAGGCCTCTGAACATAATTTTGAAAACAAGACAAAACAAAAGAAAAGAAAATGAAACAAAACAAAAAACTGCTCCACTAAAAGAATCAATGGCCAAAGCTAAGAGTAATTTCACCAACTTAAGTTACAACAAATTAATTAATAAGCAAATATTCTTTTTTTTTAAGATTTTATTGGGGAATTGGGGGAGGAGATCAGCTTTGGGGAATTGGAGAGGGGACCAGCCACGTTGTTGTTCTTCAATCTTCATTGTGGAGGGCGCCAGTCGCCATCTGGCTGCCTATCGGCAGCTCGTGGCCTCTAAATTCAAGGTGCTGTGTTCAATCTTAGTTGTGGGTGGGCATAGCCACCATCCCATGTGGGAGTCGAACCAGTAGCCTTGTTATTAAGAGTGCACGCTCTATCCACTGAGCCATCCGGGTAGCAGCTCAGCTCAAGGTGCCAAGTTCAGTCTTAGTTGCGGGTGGGCGTAGCTCACCATCTAACAGGCAATTTTGTTATACCAGCTGAGCCATCCTGCCACCTGTTGGCAGCTCAGCGACAGCTCAGCTTGGATGCAGCATCACTGACCCATGTGGGAATCGAACCAGTGGCCCTGTTGCTCAGAGCTCGCACTCTTAAGCCAACTCTTAACCAACTGAGCCACTCGGCTGGCCCAATTTACCTAGCAAATATTCTTTATCCTCCAGCTGCTCCCCGATACTGCCCCCTCTTCCTTCTTACCCTTCAGTTCTGACCTCTTTACTTCCACATTCCTGATAATCCCTCTTTCTTCTTTCCCTTGCCCAGATATTTTAACTTTTCCCAACTCTCCTAAAACCCCCAAAGCCAGTTGCCTCTAAAAATTCCTCCTTCCCCTGTGCTAGGCATGCAGGGAACTATAGAATTTAAACCTTGGACTTGAGCTGATGTAAGAGCTGTAAAGATTTCTCTAAACCTAGACAAGACCAACAAATATTCATAAGATAATTTAGAATTCTTTTGTTTGCATATGACCCAGAATTACTTGATGTATATCAACTTGCGTACATGTTGGTTGGAACATCAGATGCTAAATTCTATTGGCAAAAGCTGATTGGACTTACCCAGAAAGGGTCCTATAGGATCCTTCTTTTCACAATAAGCTTAAGAGTCAAAAAGTGGCTTGAAAAATAGGGCAAAGTATCCTAAACACCATAACTGAAATGTTTCTATTAAAAATTGATTGGATCATAATTCAATCATGCAAAAAAAGTAAACTGTAGGATATTTTTAGGATAGACTAGAAAATATCTTTCAAAAACATTTGTGAGTTGGAAAAGAATGCTAATGCAGCCTCTTTATCTCATTTTGTCATTGTCGCTAAACCTAAAATTGGGCACCTAATTCAAAGAAAGAAATTATAACAGGAAATAACACCTTTATCTGAACGCAAACAACCTGGCATAACATTTTGAAATGGCTTTGGAATAAAAATGAGACAAGCCCCAAAATAAATTTGTTACCCTAAAGATCAAAAGTAGACCACTTCCTAATCAAGTACCCATTGATAAGGACACTTGTGTGTATTGAAAAAAGAAGGGACATTAAAAAAAATTGTCCCATCTCACCAACCCCCTCCTTCAAAAATAAATCAAGAACAACAAACAAGCAAACAAACAAAAAGCCCAAGATCAAAACAAACAAACAAAAAAACAATCCCTCAATTTGGATCAATGAGGGTGCTCTGAGGAAAGAAAATGCACCCAGTATTCTGCTTTACTTTTAAACACATGAGGTAAATTATAAATATAGGTGGTCAACCTCATTAATTCCTGGTAGATATGGGTGCCACTCTTTCTACATTAAATCCTGCCACCATTGGTCAGCCTCTTCCTCAGGGTCAACACGCTACACAGGTAGCAGGTATTTTAAATAATCCACAGGTTTGTTTGTTTTTTTTCCTATCTCCCAGCCCTTAACTGTAACCCTTATGTCCTTGACTGAAAAAACATTCTTTCCTGCTCTGTGATGGCATCTTGCAAATTTAATAAGGAGATATTGTCTTTGCAAGTGTGTTTGTAATATTAAATATACATCAGAGGAAGTATTTCTTGAAATTCCAGAGGACTCCTCTAGTCACAGTCAAGTTATGTCTGCTCTGGCTGCACTCCATAATATTTAATACATACCCCCATAAAGATCTTGACACCACACTTGATACTTAATGGACTAAACATTTCAACACTGGAACTGGAACAGAACAATTGGAGCAGAACCTGTTGCAGTTCAGATGGATCCTACCGAACCATTATCCAAACTTTCCCAATATTCTTTGAGGACAGAGGCAAAGGAAGGACTCAAACCTATCAATGGAAGCCTTTTACCAAAGCTCTTACCATATTCTCCAGTAGCCTTATACTACTCTCATCCTGCCAGGAGAGAAACCAAATGGATGAAGATATCATTTATTCAAGACTTCAGGACCACCGACTAAATTCTTTGCTTTTGTTTCTCTCTAGTACCTAATTCAAATACCATCCTGTCACCTGTTCTGCCTAAAGCCACTTGCCCTACTGTAGTGGGTCTGTGCTTGCCTTTTTTAGTGTGCCTCTACTTGACATAAAATCATCTTAGATGGCAGGACGCATAGCATTTACTGGAGCTTTTCAACTAGCTAAAGATCACAGCATAAACATATATACAGATAGCAGGCCTGACTTTGGGATGCTTTCATAGCAAAGTGGGTTCTCATTGCTGAGAGGATCCTCCTAAAATTTGACAAAAAAGTGAAGGAATGTTTAGATGTATTTCTACTTCCTAGAGAGAGGGCTATTATAAAGACTGAGACCCATGAGAAAATCGAAAGCTCAAGGAAATGCTCTAGCAGATCATTATGCTAAATCAGCTGCCTTAACCAAGTTTAGGATCCTATCTAAACCCTCAAAGGATAAATCTCTGGAGGGATTCAAAGAGGCTATTTTAAAAATCAGCATTTAGCCTCTGATTTTGAAAAGGAAGAATGGAAAAAATCTGGTTGCATCCTTCACTCGGGTAATCTCTGGCCCTCTTAGGATGGCTGCTTGGTGATACAGATCATTTCAAATGGATATTAATTAAATCCCTCCATGAAAACTGCTCATCAAATTGATTGTTATTTTAAATCAACATTTAAAATGACAGCTGAGGCTGTTTTCAGGTCATGTATCACCTGTCAACAACTTAATCCCAGAATAGCTGTAAAGGTGGGACATGGCCAGGACTCAAAGCCTCAAAGACACTTTGAACAGATTCAGATGGATTTTATCCAGCTTCCAACCTCTATGGGATTTGAATATATTTTAGTTATTGTATATCTATTTTCAGGGTGGGGTGAAGCATTTCTGTGCTGAAAAGCTGCTTGATTTTGTGTTTTGCACATAGGGCATCCCAACTTTTATATCAAGGGAGTGTGGGGGGGTACACACCTAACAGAAACCATTATAACAGAATCCTTTAAGACATTGGTCCTTACTCAAAAACTGTGCTGTCCTTATTACTTATAATCTTCTGAAAAGGTTGAAAAGACTAATGGTAATCCTTAAATTAAAATTAGCAAAACTTTCTGAAACCCTTGAGCCCACGTGGCCAAAGGGACACTCACTAGTTCTTACGGCCTCTTATGGCCACGCCCTCCAGGGACACATTGGTTATCCTTTATGAATTGATACCAGAAGGTCCATGCATTTGGGGATTTTACTCCAATATTAGAGTCTGTCCTACTTCATGGTGACATGGCAAAATATTGCAAGAGACTCTTATACTATACCCAGTTCTTTTACCAATGGGTTTAGGGTATCTTTTCAAGACATTTTCCTAAATGATCTCTTCATGATCTTCAACAGAATATTTCATCTATTGGAGGAGACATCACCCAAGGAAAACTGCTGCTCTTGATGTCATTGGAAGGGACCTTATCAGGTACTGTTAACAACAAGTACAGTAGTGAGATGCCAGAGTCAATGCTTGGGTTCATGTTTAACAACTGAAGAAGTAATTCAGAATTCCATTCAACTGGGAGACTACTCAGAGGATTTAAATTGAGGTCATTCAGAGATCTTGTAGACACAGCTGATTTCTAGAAGGAGACAGCTGACTAAAAATTTTTGGAACAAGTGGATGACTTTAGATAATTGACAGTTTCTGCCCAAGATGTTAGAGCAGGATCTCTGATTCCTTTTTTTTTTTTCCAAATCTATCTGCTAATAATCATTCCTCTCATTATCTATAGACCCTTAGTTGCCATCCACACATAATAGCTCTTTCTCTTTTTTTCCCTCCTAATATAATTGTTAGGTCTGAACATACTTATTCTAATGATATTCTTAGGTTATCTCAAATGGTAGCCACTGCACTCAGTCTTACTGACTGCTGGATATGCCATCCATCATTGGATCTCATAATGAAACCTCTGGGCAATTCCAGTCTCATCAAATAACACCATAAGGATATATATCTGATGGCATTTTTACTGGCACCTATATGGAAAGATGATATTAAACAAATCAACTGGTAAATTACTTTACCAGTGTCCGTCTCTCCAAGGGAAAAAAACAATATTACTATCTATTGATCATACCCTGTGTAATTCTGAATTTTATTTCCACAGCTTTCTTAGGGCAATGGGCCAAATACTTGCCACTGGGAAGAGACTAATAGAGCTTCAAATAGGTAATGCAACTGATGTAAGGCCTGGGCTATGACCTCATGTCATCATTAATTCGTTTTTTTCCTAGAGCTCCATGTACCCCTACTGAGTACTACTGCCTTTGTGACCAAAATGCCTGGCTCTGTTTGCTTCAAACTGCCAAATGTAAGTGACGGTGGCTGACTCCCTTGCTATAGCAAGTTATGAATAAATAGTCTTTGCTCATTCTTGGATGGTCTTCATTTCTTTTTATAGCAGTGCTGCTTTATCAAAGCATTTTTGTCCACCAACCACTTGATGCCCACTAGATTAGTGACCCACAGGGTGTGTGGTTCCTTGTTATTTGCTTTAATTCAAACGTTTACATTAATACTTCTCATTTTCATTTCAGGCAGCCCTGTTTAAGATGCCTGGACTTCAAGATTCTAAAACACCGTACCTCTGCTATATAACCTTTCAACACATGGCTCAACTCATGTAAAATTTACAGGAGCAAGACCTGCAAGAGTCCTAGAAAGATTAGTAGATCCTACTTCATTGCATTCAGGAGTTTTATACTTGTCTCTTCGTTGTTTAGGACCTATTATATTCATTTATATTGAAAAAAAAAGGAGGGACTGATGATGTTGAACTTTACCTAAGCTCTGTGTTCCTGGAAAACAGTGATACTTAAGAAATCCTCCGTGCTTAAGGGCTGGGAAGGCAAGGGGTGGGCAAGGGATGGGAGGTAACAGCAATCATATTCATATATATATTTTCCTTGAGTTGATAAAACTGTTCTAATGTTCTAAAACTGACTGTGGTGATGGTTTCAAAATTTGTGGATATACTAAAAATCACTATTATACACTTAAATGAGTGAATTGTATGGTATGTGAATTAGATCTCAATAAAGCTGTTAAAAACAAATGAAATCAAATGACCCAAGTTTGCAGATGTTCAGCTCTTTGGAATCCTGTCTCCTGAACACAGAAGTTGAGGAGCCCATTTTGAATTATCTTTATCCCTTTTAATTCAAGTTGCCAGCATTTTCACCAATGTGATTCTCTTAAAAATTTTATGGGTTTTCTATGAATCTGATGAGAGGTTCACTCTATGTCCCAAAGCTACAGCCATAATTACTTTTGAGTCAGATTTTCATCTAATTCTGGCTGCCTGTGAGAATACAGAGGATCATTAGAAGCTCCTTTGTCTACCTGAGGGGGTCTACGATGTATCACCTTTAGTATTTCTGAGGTCTTAACAAAGGTCTTACAGTTATCCACTACTATATAACAGTTTATCCCAAAAGTTAGTGAATTAAAACAATCATCATTTTGTGGGGCAACTGGGAGATTCCCATGCTGATTTCACCTGGATTCACGCATGTATTGTTTCAGCTAGAGATGTGGCTGAACTGGAAGTTGCAAAATGACCTCACTCACATGTTTGGCTGCGGGCTTGTGACTGAGATTCCTGCTTTTCGCTACATGGTCTCTCATCTTCCAGGAGGCTAATTCAGCCTCCTTTCATGGCTGTCTCAGGAAAGCTTTCCAGGAGAGCAGAAGCAGGAGATACAAGGCCTCTTAAAGCCTGACCCAGAAGTTGTGTCATGTCATTTCTGCTATATTCCATTGGCCAAAGCGAGTTATAGGCTAGCCTAGGTTCAAGAGGATGGAGGATCAGACCCCACCACTGGATGAGGAGAATGTCAGAGTCACACTGAAATACAGCCAGGTCTTAGTGAGATAGGAGTTCTGGACATCAATCTATCACAGTCCTTACATATAAGGATTTTGGACTTTATCCTTCGGTGCTTGGGGCATCTCTGAAAGGTGTTAATCATAAGAAATTACACGGTCAGTTAGCATTTTAGAAAGATGACTCTGAGGGCAGTGTGGAAGATGAATTGAAGAGAGAAAAGATTAAAGGCAAAATATATTTATTTAGAAGAAGAATAAAATAGCCTATTTGGAGATGATAAAGGCTTGAACAGGAATTGAATAAGGGGATATCTGGTGGATTTTTGAATGGCTCCATGCTTAGCAAGTTTCAAGATTTTATGTACCATGATAACTCACTCTACCATGACTATACGTCTACGTAATAAATTATATATCACATTTTAACAATACATATATGTGATCTAAAACTATCAAGTGAAAGCAAGGGAATAATGGGCACAAATTTGGGATGATGACTATCTTAGCGGAGGGATGTAAGCTACCATAAAAGTTCTGGATTTTTGACTGGGTGGTAGGCTCATACTTTCTTATTGTTTAAAAAGGAGAAAAAAAAAGGAAGATAGATAGTTTTAGGTCAAAGATGAGAGCAGTGTATGAAACAAAGATTGTTTTTATATCTGACCCATGAATGAAAAAGATAATATAATTTGCTTTGTACATGTCCAGTGAGATGAATTAGCATGTGGCAGCTCCCAAACTTGCTTGATGGGAATCATTTATCCACAGATAGGCTGTGGGAGGTGACAAGGCACTTATCATTTCTGTTCACAGATGAGAAAATTGAGTTTATAAGATGTAAAACAAATGTGCTCTTCTTTCTTATTACGTATTTTGTATCTTTCATTTCTTAGTGATTTGCTCTAATTATATTAGCTATTAACCAGTCAACAACATTTAATGAGAACGGGATATTTTACAAGGTCTTGTGAGTACTTTAAAAAGAATAAAATCCACATTCTAGTCTTTAGAAATGTGCTGTCTAATATGATGCCGACAAGCCACCTGTGGCTTTAAATACTTGAAATATGAACAGTGTAGCCAAAGAACTAAATTTCTAATTGTATTTAATTTTAATTAAGATTTAAAATATTTTCTATTAAATAGAACTATTGTTTTGGTTGGACTACATTTCATTTAAACTGCTGAAAATTGAGCATCCAAATTAAGATGTGTTATAAGCATAAGGTACACACTGGATTTTGAAGGCTTAGTATGAAGAAAAAATGTCAAATACTATTTCATTGATAACCTTTTATATTTATTAATGTGGAAATGATAATTTTTGATATGTTAGGACACATAAATATATTATTAAAACTAAGCTCATGTGTTCTATTGTTAAAGTGGCAGCTAGAAAACTCAAAATTTCATGTGCTGCTCATATGGACTTCTATTGGACAGCACTCTTCTAGAATTTTTTTGTCAGACAAAAATACAAAGCCCAAACTTTGAAACACTGTACCTGCCATGTGACCTCATGATCATCCGAAAGGACAAAATCTCCTGTTTTGGATTTCTGACTTTTAAGCTGTTAGCTGCCACTGACGGTTTCCTAATGTGGGTGGTCACAGCCTAAGGTTTGGGAGGTCTATTCACACCACTGTGAGCAGGCTGTGGGTTGGGAAGCAGAGAGGGGCTGTCCCTTTGTGGCAGTGTCATCCAGATAGATAGCACTCATGACCAATTAGAGGCCTCTGCTTGACTTGTCTGTTTAATCAATCTCAGCAACCATTTATCACTTGCTTGACTAAAAAAGTGGTGGAGAGTGTTGTTTTAAAGAATCTTTCTCCGTCAGCTCCCCCCAGAGCAGAGAATTCTTTGGGCCACACAGATTACCTGTGCATATGCCAGTGATGAAAAAGGCAGGAGATGGGTGGGACGAATAAAGCTGAAAAATATTAGCACTCAAAAGTGGCCCATGCCTTTTCATAATGGTGTCAGGGTGTCACTCCGAGCACTGAGGTTCTCTTTGGAGATCCTGGAGTTCAACCCTCTCAAAGGGAGCTGTGTGCCTCAAAGACATGTGGGAATGACAGAAGAAGCAGTCCTGAAGGGACAGGGACACACACACACACACACACACACACACACACACACACACACACACATACACACACAATATATGTAATTTAAACATTTTTACCGTTCCAAATGAAGACCCACCATAAATGTCTGCATTTCTTCATTTATCAAACATTTACCCAACACCCAACATAACTGATGGATTGGCTGTAGATGGAAGGGAAAGCGAGGTATGAAGGATGAATGCTAGGTTTCTGGCCTAAGCAACTTGGTGGTGATTTATGAGATGGAAAAGATTCAGACCGGAGGTCGAGGCGATAGAGATGACGAGAGCTGTTGTGTACATGGACATTTTGGGAACTTTATAGTGCATTCAAATGGAGGTGGTGTGGAGGCCTGGTCCCTTTCCAGAACAAAAGACATAAAAATCTCTTGAGTGATGCTCTAGTGTTGGCTTTTTCTGTTGTTGTGATGCTGCTCACATGATCTAGAATATAGTTGGGAAACAGGTTTTAGAGGCAAAGAAGAGCATTTTGGACATATGAAAAGGAGGACGTGGCGCTGTACTGAACTGAGATGCAGAGATCCTTAACTCTAGCATCTGTAACCTCGCAGAAGTGCCTTCCCCATTTTTGCCTCAGTTTCCTCACCTGTAAAAGGAATAGGCTGGATGAGCAATCTCTCAGCCCACTGCCCCTAGATGACTGGGGATCCTCAGTCTTTGACAATAAATATACTCTGAGTGGTACAAGGTATAGCACATTGCTTAAAAACATGGATGTGAGCCCCAGTAGTGCCTTTGCCCAAGTGACCCTGGATAAGTTACTCAGCCTCTCAGGATTGATTTCCTTAGCTAGAAAGAGTGGATGACAATACCTGCCATCCGAGTCATTAGGAAGATTAAACAAATTCATATCCGTATAGTACTTAGTTTGATGACTCTTACCTGGAAGCTGGTCAGTAATAGTAATGATAATTATTATATCCTCTCATGTTCTTTTTATTTAACTTGCTAACCCTGAGTGGCAGGGAAATCAAGAGACAAGCACATAGAAAGTAGACTTGGTTGATTTGATGGGGTTGGCTAGTTCCTCTACAGAATCACATGGGCATATTTTCCAGCCACGCTTGAATGGAAAGAGGAGATTACAAGCTTCACCATCAGCACAGGTAATTATCATTCATTCTCCACCCTTAGAATCTCTAGTACAGCACTTGGCTGGTGGAATTATCCCCGGGGAGCTTTCCAAAGCATTTTCAGGACACAATCTTAACTTATAAAAGGGGAAACTAAGTCTCCCATAAGAATACATGACTTAACCTGGAAAGCACAACAGCAGTAATTGTCTAAGTCACTTGTAACAGTTTCACCATCCCCCGAACTTACCCACAAACAAATCTTTCTGTCTGGCAATTCCGCTGCTAGAGAGCTTGTGCACACATTTTGCAAGGAAGGGAACAGGAGTGGACATTTACAGTGGTAAGCCCTGTGCTTTCTTTATTAAAATTTTAACAGCCAGACAGAATTTTAAATGTACAGACTCTTCTGAACCCTTTAGACATCTATTTTAGGTATATGCAATTATTTACTTCTTAAGCTGGGTGTTGGATGCACAGATACTTATTTTGTTATTTTATACCTTTTTGCACTGTCCAAAATGCTTCATAATGCCTTCCATTTTGACAATGGTATCTGCTGTGTGACCTCAGTCTGACAAAGAACTCTTTTGCTTCTTGTGCTATTATACATTCAGACTCCCTTGTGTCTTAGTTTAGTCTTCCACATGCATTTATGTTGCGAGATAAATGTTAAATTTGGTTGTATTTTTCAGTACATTTTTCCATTATTCTTTCCCATCAAAAACAATTTCCTCCATTGCTAAAAGAGGAGAGGGGAAAAGAGTTTTGTTAAAATGTTTTTGATAATTTAAAATGTCTTATATTAATATATAGAAATAATACAGTATGTAGAATGTAGAAATAGAATGCAGAAATATTAAAAAAGAAAGTCATGAATGAATCTTTAGAACAATAACCCATGTGAAGCTTCCTGGTTTTATGAGAGAAGGAAGAACTAGAAGGAAACATTTTGGTTTTTTTTTTTTTTGGTAACATTTTCCCTTCTTGCACCTTTTGCTCCCCTCTGCACATGGCTTCTTTGCTTCTCTTTTCACTTCCAGCTTCCTGACCTAATTCCTTACTGTCCTCTCCAACCTTTTAGAATTGTTCTCTGTGAGATATTCTACTTGTCATTGGCTGCAAACAGAATTGTAATCAATCTATAGGCGGTGAGAACTAAAAGGCTTCTTAGAGGGGAGAGTGATTCTCAAACTGGACCGGGCATCCGCATTGACTTGCGAGTTTGTTAAAACATACATTGTCGGGCCCAGGCTCAGAGTTTCTGATTCAGTTGGCCGGTGGTGGGAACTGACCATTTTCATTTGTAACAAGTTCCCAGGAGAGGCTGCAGCTTCTGGACCACACTTGGTGAAGCACTCATCACTGTTGAGAGATCAGTGCTCTTCCACGCCTTGCCTGCTATTTATGTTATAATTGAAGAAACACAGAGCACTTTTAATGTGACAATGAAGTCATTTTATTATCATAGTGATGCTACCATGTTATCCTGTTCTGATTCCCATTTTACAGATGACAAAACTGAGAGAGCTCAAGTAACTAATGAGCTAAAGCCTTCAGATTGGGCTTTTCACTTGTATGCTCTGTTGCCTGTCTCTCAAGCTTCAATAGAATAAACAGGGTGCAAAGTGGGAAGACAGAAAAGGAGCAATTAGTTTAAACAGGAAAGAACTTGGGAATGTTGGAAGCATTTTCATTGGGCCACAAAGGAAGAGTAGAATTTTGACAAGTCAAAACAACAGGAAGAATATTCCAGGCTCAGGAACAAAATAAATCATGCAATAAGACACGATGAAGGAAAATGCATCAAGTATTTTGGGAATGAGGAGTCTGGTTTGGGTGAACCATAGTTTGCCTAGAGATGTTAAGTAAGAAATGAGACTGGAAAATATTGAGGGACCAGGTTACGAAGAGCTTCAGGGGCTTGCTGAGGAGTTTAAATTTATGTTTCCTTATGGTAAGAGATGGGCAACAGGGAGTCACTGAAGTGTTTTAAGCACGAACGCGGCCAAGTTCACTTCCATTTGGGCATCTATGTGGAGAATGAATGGAGAAGGATGCCATTCATTAGAAAGCTGCCCAAAATCCAGCTGAGGGATGGTGGTGGCCTGAATACAGGTCACAGCATCGGAAAGAGGGAAGGGAGCTGAGAGGGGCTGAATCTGAGAATTATTAAGGAGGCTAAATCTAAAACGTTCAAACATCGGTTAACTAGAAACAGGTGATACAGAACCAAGGAAAGAAAGGTGAGATTGTAAGGGTGAAATTCAGGGAATCAATAAAGCACTTAGACTTAGCTACTTTGCAGCTTGACTCACCACACATCTCAGTACCTGTAATTAGACTTAGTTTGTTTGCAGTTGGATCCATCCTGATAGTCATCTGTTTTCTCTTTGTTTCCCCTCCCACTGACTCACTGAAGAACTCTGTCTGTTCCCTTTCTCCAGGCTGCCCATACCTTGTTAATTAACAAACGTCCTAACCTGAAAAGAGCAGCTTCTTTCATCCTCAGGCACCAGGATGTCTGGACCCAAGATCACATAGCCCTAGCAGTTTTTCCGCAGATGGCTGTGGACAATGAGATTTAAGATAACATTGAGGCAGACCTGAGGCTTCAGAAGACCCCGGGAGAGGACTTCTCAACTATTAGCCCGGGAGGCCTGCTTTCCTTTGTTCTTTTCCTCCTTTAGCTGTCTATAAAACCTCTTAATCATTTTGGCTCTGGGAAGATGGTTTTTTAGACAAGAGTCTGCCATCTTCCCTAGCTGCCGGCATCTAGAATAAAGGGCACTTTTCTCCTCACCAACCATTGTCACTCTAGTGTTTTTTACTCTTCTGGTGGCCAGCCTCACTGAACCTGAGTTTGGTAACAAGATCAAAGCAGATGAAATTTTGGACAGCTACCTGTGTTCCAGTCTCTGGAACAAGCACCAGAAATGCCAGCATCAGTAACACAGGTTTAGTGTCTGCCCAGGTGGTGCTTCTGGTCTGTGAGGAAGACTCTATGGTAACATCAGGAATCACTCCTTCAGTTAAAAATACACCGGGAAGTTGCATGACCCAGAGTGCAATTCTCCACGCTGACGCTTGGCTGGACTAAGTAGTTTTGGATTCAGGAGGGCTCCTTCCCATTAGGGAGAATAAAATTAACTAGCCACCGTCAGCATGTCCCTCAGAAGACAAATGCCTCTCCAGCAACGATCCTTTCAGCCCGGACACAGATCGCACATTTAGGCATCTCTTGCTCCTTGTGCAGGAATAAGTCTCACTCTAGGCCCTGGAATCATTAGAGCAATGAGAGCTTTTAATGAGCTCTAGGAAAAGAATATGGTTTACAAACCATTTTACCTGCAGTTAAGCAGTACCCAGGATGTTAGTGTTAAAATGTCTGAGAAAAGTGCGTCAGGAAGGCCAGAGCCATTCTAAAAGCTAGGCATAATTGCTGTTTTAGAAAAACAAATTAGATCATTCTTTTAAAAAGGGTCCACCCTAGAGTTTATTTACTAAGAACTCATAATAGGTTTTATCCTACACTGCTTTTTTTTTACCCCTTTCCTCCCCATGGTGATTAAAGATTAGGCTGAAGAACAGGCAGCTGGACCATGCTGTGAACTGATAAATGCATCCACTGGCTTATTTTTCAGCAAAATGATGCTACTGGGAAAGTGAACGGTAGTCTCCCCTACTGTCACTGAAGCAGGGAGGCCTGGCAATGTCCCCGCCTCACCTTTTCTTGACCTGCAGCTTAAGGATAGATCACTGCCCTGTGGCTTAGCTTGGAATGTCCCCTGTCCCACCCAGTTCCCTGTTTTAGAAAATTACCCTGAACCTAATTATTAATACCCTTAGGCTTATTGATCACAATCTCTAGGGTCTAGCATTCTTCCCAGGCTACTCCCATCACTGTTCCTGGGTTGCTAATGCCACCAGAGAAGGACATTGCCAGAGGGCAGGCTCTGTGCAGACCCCTGGCACCCTCATGTAGCCTCTGGAGGAACGCCCAGGTTTTCCCTTAAATACCCCAAGCTGGTCTGAGAATGTTAAGGCAGTTTTTGGAGCAGGTATTAACCTGCTGTCTTCTCAGACCACCGGTGCTCTGACAATAAATGCTTATTCTATGACCCAACTCCTGTGTTGGTCTATTGGCTGAGCGGCACAGGCAGCACAAGCCCCGGACTCGATTGCCCTTTGATTTCATTACCAACAGAAAGTGTTCCAGGTAGCCACTATCAAAGAAAAGGAGTTGACAAACAAAATGGAAAGCCTTTTCTACATCTGACTGGATGATTACCAGTTTTGGTCTAGGAAGATGTGTTATTTACTAAACACTGAAACCTTAATTTGTAGAAGTGAAATTTTAACAGAATTTTACACATTTAATAGCATAGTATGGGGGGAAGGGGTGGGGCAGCCAACTAGAAGCTTTGCGAAAGACATTTTAGAAATAGAAACTAAAGAAAAATTTGTTCTATGCATATTAACAACGATCCTCATCATCGCTTTATTTCTGCGCTTTTTTATTTGACTTTTCAATTTAATTCTCAGAGAATTGAAGAAAATAATTAAAAACAACTACTGTTTCTTACTATAGTTTACTGAATTCAAATTGAATGCCATACTTGCCCTTATAAAATTGATTTTATGTTGCTTGTTTGCTGGGAAGGAAAGAGTTAAACAGCAAGTCTCCATTCCATCTACTCTTTTTATGAGGGTGGTGGTGGAGGGGTAGGTGGGGGGTGAGACTCCCCAGAAAGAAGGATGCCACCACCATGTGACTCAGTCTAATCTCCTTTTAACACACTAATGCTAGACCTCCTGCCAATCAAACTCAAATGTTTTTGCTAACAGGAGAATTCTTATCTAAAGAATGCTTTTAGCAGATTGTGCCTGGTTGTCTAGTATTGTTTATAGCACACAAATCCGGAATGTATGGGTTTATGAGAGGTGCTTTCCTGGAAGAAGTTGGATAAGCTAGGTAACCCTTGGAGTAGAAAATGGAGACGTTTCAGGAGTGAGTGAGGTGCTCACACATCTTACTTCAAAACCCATCTTTTAATCTGGACCAGAGCTCATCCGATGTGGGAAGAAAGGCCTGGGCCTCTCTCTGCTCTGCCTGTGTTAAGTGATTACTTGTATCCTTAAAAACATTAGTAAAACCCGGTACTGGATAAAACCTCAGATTCCTGTGAGTCTCATTAGACAGCCTGATCAGCTCCTCACTGTGGAGACTACATACGAACTGACAACTAAGTTCGCGAACTTGTTGCAAAGATGTTGCTAACCTTTTTTGATATCAGAGGGAGTATTCATTATGAATTTGTACCAACTGGACAAAAGTTAACTAGGTTTACTATTTGGAAGTGCTGAAAAGGCTGCATGAAAAGTTAGACGACCTGAACTTTAGCCAACAATTCATGGCTCTTGCATTACAATGCACCAGCTCACATGGCACTGTCTGTGAGGCAGTTTTTAGCCAGGAAACAAATAACTGTATTGGAACACCCTCCCTACTCATCTGATCTGGCCCCCAATGACTTCTTTCTGTACCTGAAGATAAAGAAAATATTGAAAGGAAGACATCTTGATGACATTCAGAACATCAAAGGTAATATGACAGCTCTGATGGCCATTCCAGAAAAAGAGTTCCAAAATTGCTTTGAAGGGTGGAGTAGGCGCTGGCATCGGTGCATAGCTTCCCAAGGGGAGTACTTTGAAGGTGACTGTAGTGACATTCAGCAATGAGGTATGCAGCACTTTTTCTAGGATGAGTTTGCAAACGTAATTATCAGACCTCGTATGCTCCTTTAACTTTTGACTTAGTGTTTCCACTAAAAGGAGAATTGCAGGAGTGAGAGACTACAGCTTTAGTTTTGTTTCTCTTCACCTGTTTGCAGATCAGGAATCAGTCTGGAGTAGATGTAAAGACAGACATTGTTTAAACTGCCCAATTTGTTGAAGGCAAAAGCAAATAGTGGGGTAACTGTCAAGGTCTGTTGGTGATGTTTGTGGATTCTTGAGCCTCTAGAGAGCATATATTCAATCTATGTGTTTAAGATGGAAGTTTGAAGTATGCCACAGCTTCCCACTCTTGTTCCGAATGCAAAATGACAAAAATGAGATATAAATAAATAAATAAATAAATAAATAAATAAATAAATACTAATCCACAAACGTAGTGCACACACAAGAGCCATTGCATGTACCGGGAACTGTGATAAATCCCTGAAAGACATAGAGAACATAGAATTGAAGACAGAAATCACTTCTAAAGCCACCATAGGAGGTTTGATGACAAAATTGAGGCTGGCAGCAAAATGCCTGCAAACCTGGGAGTGACCTATACCCAGAATAGGAATTAACTCAATGGCAACTGGCAAAGTCACTCATTGGCTTTGCCCACAGAATAGGTTAGCATTTGACCGTATATCTTCATCTGGATGTCTACTTCCAGGTGGACAAATAAAGGAGAAATAAGAGACAGCATCCTGGGTGGCTGGTTCATCTAGGAGAGAACGCTGGGCAGTCACTGTCAGTACCATTCTCAGTGAAGAGAGTGTCAGCAGCACATTATGCTGCTACCTCCATGCCGACACTGCAGAGAGATGCATCAGACAGTCTGACAGGAAATTTCCCATAGAGAAATGAACACATGGCCTGGCATCACTAAACATCTGAGGGAAGGCAACACTGGAGGAAGACAGAAGAGGAACCTGAACTCGGGAGATCCAGCAGCTCTGGGTATTAGTCAGCTGTGGTTCCTAAGACTAGAATTCTGAGAAAAGAGCCCAAATCAGGAGAGAATCTAGAGGAAAAAGGAACAGTCCCCTTAATATAACTTAGTGCACGTTCCTGTCCTTTGATTTATCATTCATGTCTTTGGTTGGCAGAAGCATGACATTCTCACCTTATGCTAGAACCCAAGGAGACAAAGAACACAGCACAAAATTAACATCTTAACAATTAATCTGCCTCTCAGCCTGACTAGCATCATGAGTGAGAACATTTTGACAAAGGTTTTAAGTCATTAAGACCTGCTTTGGTTCTGGTGGGAAAATTGGGACAATTGTTACCAAGGTCACAGAGATCATATTTTCTAAATATATGTAGTGGTCCCCATATGGGTCAAAACTGATTACATGTCTGAGAGTTCTTGGGATTAAAAAAAAAAAAGATGTATGCAAAGAGATTTTCTTTTCTTTGACATTGGAAGGAAAGAAAATTTCTGAAGAGGGCTACCAACCTCAAAATGTCATGTATAAATAATGCTTCTGAACCTCCCAAGGAGAAAAACTCTAGGCTAGAACATAATTATAAAAATTCAGGAACTGCATTGCTCAACTGTGTCATTCAGTGTTTTCCAGCTAAGGAAGGAAATTCATTTATTGGCGTATGGAGGGTAAGAAAAAGAGTCCTTTAATGCTCACTTAAATGTCACCTAAATTATTTCTGAAAACATAAAAATCTTTATCAAGATTCTTTAGGGAGGATATAGACCAAAAAAAAAAAAAAAAAAAAAGCTTTAACCTAAAGGCCAAAGAACAACAACAACAAAAAAAAAATTTGCAGGGTTTTTAAATTTTATAACTCAAATTCTGCTTGCCTTCTTCTTGTTTTATTTTGAGAAATTTACTTCATTTTTCTGAGCTTTTATGGTTTCATTAACAAAGCAGGGATAATGTGGACCTGACACGTTTCTAAAAAATAATTATATAACACATATTTATTTTAGTAAATCAGCTAGGCATACTGAGAATGTAAATCTATAAAATTACATCTATACCATCTTGTCCTCACAAAAAATGTCCAGTTTAGTCCCCTAACACTTAATGCAGTGCCTTGTTCATACTGGGTATCCTATACATATTTGTTGACTGAGTGAGTGAATGAATGAATGAATGAATGGTCTTATATCTCTAGGTTGGAGAGACAGGCAGGGAACAGGTTATGGATGGATTTGAATTCCATGCTGAAGAGCTTTCATTTTGCATGAAGAAATGTTTTGATCCAATTTGATACGGTAATATGGAGTACGGCGCTGAGTGTTGGAGATGGTGGTGGGATATCTTGATGAAAAACTTAGTGAACAGAGATGGTGAAGCAAGTTTGGTGGGTTTTGTAACAGTCTGAAGGATATTATCTTCTTAACTACATTTCTGTGTATGACCTTTAACGATGCTCCAATTATGAAGGAAAAGTGAAGGAAGCAAGGGAAGCAAAAAGAGAGCAAGAACTGGAACAGCTGCTATTTTCCGGAATCCTATAATTTGCATGATTTCCCGACGGGCAATCCCAAGTGTCTCTGCAATTCTCATTTCATCGACAAAACAAGCCTATACGCTAGACACCCCTTACCTGCCATCCTTTCTACGAGGGACTAGAGACTAAGGATGGTTAAATACCTTTTGAAACCTCCCCAGCTAGTGACTAGTACAGTGATTTTCCAAACCAAGGCTGATATGACTACAACGTCTTTTTTTCCCTCTATGAAACCACACTTTTCCAGATAAGAAGAAAAAAAAAAAATCAAGCTTCTAAGTATTACACTGAAGGCTCCCCACATTCTGAGACACTGAGATTACAGTGAAGACACAGTCACTACCCTCTAAGAACTTGTGGGTTTTAAAAAAAGTTTTATTAAATTTACTAGGGTGACATTGGTTAGTAAAATTACATAGGTTTCGAGTGAACAACTCTATACTCTTTAGCCACACATTTCTTAGAGTGCAATGGAAGGAATAGCAACCAACCTTCCAGCTGTATTGTGGGCTGCTTCACAGATCCAGCTTCCAGGGACGATGCATAGTCATCTGTCTTCAGTAATTTGTGAGCTACTGAAGCTGCACTGCAGCCTGGGACTGGGCTGTAGTGACTAGATGCTATTTATGTCAAAAGACAACCATGTTAAGGGTCTCCCCAGCCAGTTTACTGTGTGCATGGTTTTCCTTTTGCAAAAAGACAAGGCAAATCTCTACCTTCATTTAATGCCATCCCAAAAGATGAGTGAGTCATTTCTCTCACTTTTTTTTTTTTTTTTTTTTAGTATTAGCACCAAAATCATTCATTTTCTGTGTTGGGTTCAGAGAACTCTGCCTTTCATGAACAGGGCGACAGTCATTCACAAGCTGAAACTGACATCTGGCCTGATCACTTTCAGGAGTCGCCTGGCCTTAGTGGCTTGTAATGCCTCCCTGACTCGCCAGCAGCATTGACTCAAGGTCTGACCTTGACCCCTCCCCAACTTTTCTATCCCTCTCATAGCTGCCACCTGGCACAGAGAAATAAAACTGCATTCAGTTCAAGTGCAAAAACGAGGAGGAGAAGAGACAAACCATAGAGTGAAGAGGAAACCACCATCCTATCCCACAGTAGATGAGTTTCAGATGCTCTATCTGGAAAACGGCACTGGAAGCTAAAAATAATGCCTGCCCAGTGGATGTGGACATGAGAAGGGTATCCAGCCAGAACCCCAACAACTCAGATACCCTGCCTGGTGGCAAACAGTGACACTTGATGGCTCTCAAAATCTCATCTCGATGGGAGTACCGAGGACAGCCTATATACAGAACCTGTGAAAACATAATAGAGAATAAGAATGAGGAGAAAATCCTACAATCTAAGAGGAGGAGGTGTCTGAGAATTAACAACTGCAAGACTCAGAATTACATATTTGGTCTCTGTTTGAAATCCCCAATATAGAGCACAGAGAGAAACTCTATGAAACTGGTACAGAATGGTGTCAGGGGAGAATAGGTTGACTGGGACTCTAAGAGGATAAATTACAAAGCAGAGACGGAGGGTGCAAGGAAGGGCCACAAGAAATGCAAATAAAACGAAGCTGAACTCATCATGGAGAAAGTGAAAGCCAAATTTAAAGTATAAAATGTCACATCAGATGTGTGGAGGGCAGAATTGATAAGCTTTCCAGAAATAAAGAAAAAGACAGACTGTGAAAACCAAGAGCACTAGACACTGAGGACTAAGATTGGAAATCCAGCTTGGTGAATGTTCTGAAACAGTAATAATCAAAAACTTAATTTAAGAAGATCCCCCTAAGCTGATTTCACTGCCTGCACCCCCCTTTTTTGCCCCCCATATTCAGATTGAAAAGAGTCTGATCAAAATCGAGGCAAAGGGACATTTCTTGTTTGAATTACAAAGTTCTACAACATAAACTCTATTATCAGATATCAAGATGTATTATGAAACATAATAATTTAGCAATTATAATGTTGTCCCAGAAATTGATACATAGACCTGGAGCAATGGAAGGTAATAAAGAACTCAGAAAAAGACCCACCAATAGACAGAAATGTGATAAATGATGAAGGAGGCACTAAACCTAATGGAGGAAGGGTAGACTATTCAATAATGTCACTTCAATAATTTGTTATGCACATATAAAAGTGATAGAGCTTCATCTCATGCGATACACAAAAATATTCTTGGTGAATTAAAGGCTTAATGTGTAAAGTAAAACTTTTGAAGAAAATATTATTACCTTGGGAAGGAAAGAATATCTTAAGACCCCACAAAACCTAAATCATCAAAGGAAAAGAGGATACATTGAGTGTTTTCAAATTGTATACCATAATGGTTTTTTGTTGGTTTTTTTTTTGCTGAAAAAGGCATTATAAAAATGACAAGTAGTAGGCTTGTAAAGATTATAGTAATACATATAACTGATAAAAACTTCTGTATCAAAAGTCCCTGTAAAGTCAAATCCATGGCTCAGCAATCCACTCTAAGGCTTTGACGCTGGGGACCGCTTCACACGAAAACATGCCCAGATCTTTACAGCCGTGCTATGTGTACCAGCGAGAAGCTGGAAAGAACCTAAATGTGCATGTACAGGAGGCCGATCAGATTAGTTTCAGTCTATTCAATACCACTTTCAAATTTCCCAAATGAAGATACATATACCAACATAGGCAATCTCAAAAACAGAATTTTGAGAGAACTAGGTTGCAAATAGTCTGTGGGACATATCATTTTCATAAGGCTTAAAAACAGGCCAAACCCTACAATGTATATAGTTTATGGATATGTACACACACACACACACACACACACACACACACACACACAGTAAAGTATATATGTAACAATTTTTAAATGTAGGGAAAGACAATACCAGATTCAAGACAGCAGTTATCTCTGGTGGTCACAGAGAAACCTTCATTTGTCTTCATAAAGCTTTATCTCATAAGCTGGAGTAAGGACACATGGGTGTTTTGTGATTGTTTATGCCATTTGCAAGCATAAAATATTTAATATAATAAAACATGAGACCATAACAGTAATGCCAATTTATAATTCCAGATTACTTTGATAAACATTTGTGAGGTCTATATTGTAGGGGATGAGATAGTGGTGAAAGCGAATAAAATATACTGACTTCGGTTATAATTTAGAAATAAATGAGCATTTTTTTTTTGCCCCTGATAATTACAGAAATAGAGCTAAAGGGTGTTTTTTTTTTTTTTTTAAACTTAGCAATTTTTTGTATGTAGAATTACAATAACAAGATATATGAACTCTTCAAAACACTGGGAAGATAAAAGCAAATGAAACTTTGTTCTTATAGAAAATGACATACAAGAACAAGGAAGTAGAAAAACAAGAAAGCACAAAAGGGGTTAGTAGAAAAAAATACCAACCACAGCAACTGAATAGAAAGTCATTTAACTGAAATATCCTGTCATTGATGTGTGCTTGGATTAAGAATTCTTTTCTGGAGTTTAGAAATCTTAACCTCAAAATATGTTTTAGTCCATATGGCATAGTATAAATTTAGGATTTAAAAGGAAAAACAAATTTAAGAAGACTATTTAATCTTAGGAAATCTTGTATTTTACCTAAATATATCTTGCCAACCAATTGAAGGATGTGTTAAGTATCTGTTATTACTTTGCTTTTGGGTCAATCTAAATATAAGTGAAAAAAAAATTAGTAATGAAGGAACATAAATGCAGTTTCTTTTCAATAATTGTAACAAAATACCAGAACTTCAAATGTGCACTAATGTTCTTAAAATATTAATTTAACATCATCAAATTGACCTGTTAAATAAAAAGTGGTAGAAAAATAATTTATCAGAATGATAGTTGGGCAAGTGGTAAAAATAGTGGTCATAATCATAAACTCCAGGGCTGGTCTTTCTGTATTTGAATCTCATCTCTGCTATTTACTGGTTTATAACCTGGGCAAGCTACTTCACTATTCTGTAGCTAGTCTGCTCATCTCTAAAACTGAAAATAAAAATAGAGCCCAGGCGCTCAAAATACTCATCCACTACTAAAGTAACTAAAATTACTATTTCAATAAATACATACATTCAAATATTGCCCCTTTTATTTTCTAAATGTACCCATAGAGTATATTGAGAAGTGCTTACTAAGTAAGAAGTTGTAGGGCAAATTCTTTCCAAATCATTTTACTAATTCATAAATCATGTTTTAGATCCTGTTGATTATTCTAGATCCTTAGTATACATTAGTGAAAACAGAAAAAAATATTCCTGTTTTTATATGTCTTATATTTTTGTGTTTATAGTCTTGGCCAAAACTCTTGAAAAGGAAAGAGGGCTAAGTAGCATATGGGAAAAGATATATATACACACACACACACACACACATACTGGGGGTGCAAAAAATTGTATACAAGTGGACACTGTGTAACGTTGCTCAAGCAGTAGTTCGCTGTCATCAGAAGTGTCTGGACACTGACACTGAGCACCTCTTGTAATTGCAGAAGTCAAACATGACGTGTATTCATCTTTTGTTATCAGTATATATTGAGTATTACAATTTTAATACAATTTCCTTTCTTAAAATGTATATACTTTTTTTGGCACTATATATGTGTATATATATATATATGTGTGTGTGTGTATATATATATACACACACACACATATATATATATATGAAGATTCATAGCAGCTTTATTCATTACATTAAAAAATGGAAACAGACCAATTGTCTATAAACAGGATAGTAAATAAAGAAATTGTGGTATATTCACATAAAGGAATATTAGAAATTGGAAGGAATAAACCACTAACATACATTAAAAGTATTGAATGAATCTTTAAAAGATGCTTTGATCAAAAGAAGATAGACAAAAAAGAAAACAGCCTGTAAAATTTCATGAATATAAAGTTCAAGAGCAGAAAAGGTGTACCTAATGCTATAGACATCAGTATAAGGGTAAAGTTATTGGGGGACAATATTGACAGCAGAGAACTTTCTGAGTTGCTGGAAACACTGTATCTTGACGAGGAGGGTAATCACACAGATACAGACTTGAGAAATTCATTGAGCCCAACAATTAATATGTGTGCATTTCACTATATGTTCTTTCTTCTTTAAATTAAGGAATACTTACAGTTTTAGTTGAATTTCTCAGGAGCCCCGACCACATGGTATGCCCTGAACCAGTATACTTGAATGAATCAATAAATATATGCCTGCTTATGTTGATATCTTTGCTCTGTCCCCATGCTTATCAAGCCACATTCTGAAAATAAATAGGCCTATCTTGTTAAATTATCCAGAGGAAGGGAATATGATGAGCAGAAGGCACAGGCAAGTAGTTCACTTGATTATTTTATTTTTATTGTAATTGAATACATTGGCCTTCTAGTATTTATAGGTCAGTCTCACACAAATTTAGTAATAGAAGCCAATATCTAAGAGCTGGGTTATCACTTGATATATTAGCAATTTTATTTCAAATGAAGAAAGATGAAAATTAGATTGTGAAATATAGGGACCTCTGTAAGATTTTCTCCCCCACGTATACCTGTCCGGGTGATTTGTCAGCCTTTTTAAGGCAAAACAAACAAACAAAAAGAAAACAAAACAGTTTCATTAAATGCCTCTATCAAACTGCATGATATATTAATTCTTGAAAACTCTGCATTATTATGAGACCCTCTGATTTGATATTATTGGTCAATAGGCTGCTGTGTCTAGAAAAGATCTTAGAAGCTGTCTCGTACAAGCCCTTCATTTTGAAGATGAGGAAACTAGACATTTCTTTACTAGACATACAAGGACTTCAGTTCTTGGTGGGTTGGTTGAGCTACGAACTAATTCTGACTTTCTTGTCCCATGAGACTTTTTTTTACATGAGACAAATTCCTATGTGTCTACTGACCCATTTGTAATAATGTTGTTTTTTTCTTGCAGCCAGGAATATTTTTAACTAATGCAAAATCCCTTACACATGATCTACTACAGCCATGTCCTTCTCAAAGGCAGCATTTGAAAGCCAAGAGAAATTAATTTTCTAAATGATACCTGACTTTTGACATCAATGCTTTAGCAAGTCAGTGATGTAGTGTCTTTAAAGCATTAGAGAAAAAGAACTTGGGAGTTAGCATTTTACATTCAACTAAGTAATCACTTATAAATGAGGATGTAAGAATAATATTACTCTGCAGACAAAGTTTCTCAGGAATTTTATCACATTAAGCCTCTTTGAAAGTGCTCTTGGTGGCTATACCTTAGCAAGATAGAGCAGAACTCTGAGAGTTAATCATAAAGTATATGAAATATATGTAAATAGAGTATATGAAATATATGCAGACAAAGATTTTTATAAAGTGTATTATATCCTTAGTAAGGGATTACTTATAAAAATTTTTAATAACCTGGAAATTTAAGAGTGATGGTGGAAGATGAGAGCTGCTCTGGGAGAAATATACATATTGCTGAATTTTGAGCATTGAGAGGAAAAAGTAAATTTAAGTGTGGCTATCACTAAGCCAGGATTCAGTCTCTCTACTAGAAGGTAGAAAGAAGTAAAACTAAAAGCCAAAGAGCTTAGAAATTAGAAAACACAAAAATTAAGGGGCAAAAATAAATCATAATATTTACATACACAAACCTGTATATTATATATTGTGTTGCTTAATATAAAGTAGATTTTCATAAATAAAAACTGGTTAAACTCATTGGTCAAAATTAGCAATACTCAGATTGTATTATGTAACAAGACCAAAAATAGCAACAACAAGCATATAATAAACTTGTATTTCATCATAATTTCTGTAAGAAGACATTCTTAATGGACATACAGGAGTGAAAAATGAAGTTAATATAAACATATGAGGCAAATGTAAACCAGAAGAAACACAGAGTGGCAATTTTAGCATAGCACAAGATGAATTTTATGGAAAAGCATAGTTGGTGACAATGAGGGATGCTGTTTACTATGGAAAACAGTAATATCCAGAAGATAGGACAACCAGCAAATAACATGCATTAACTATATGTAAGTTCAAAATATGTTAAAACAACATGTGACATTAATGTAGAGATTAATCTTGTAATTGGAGATTTTAACACAGCCCTCGCAGACATTTATAGAAAGAACAGACGAAAATAAGCAAAATTATACATTTGAATGAATTGATTAAGGAGGATAAACCAGAGATACATAGGAAACTTCCTGTAGCCATTGGAACAGTCCCAAAAATCTATCATGTACTAGACCACAAATCTATCTGCAGACATTTCTGAAGAATTAACATTGCTCCATACAGCATCTCTTACCATACAAAATATAAAGTTAGAATTAATATCCAAAAGGATAGAATTTTAAATTATTTATATCTTTAAACCAATAAAGCACTTACAGAAAACCCCTGTGTTAAAGAAGATATTTAGTAAATGACAAAATACTTGGAGCTAGATGACAAGGAAAGAATGCCTAGCAAAATGTGTGGGATACTAATATTTTTTTAATCCATTGATAAGAAAGACGGAAAATACATGAGCTAACATCAAGTCTAAAAATAAATGGCAAAGAGTCTTATACTTCCAGCTGCATGGCAGTCCTGGTGTTCATAAAAAAACTCATCTACCTTAAAAGACACACATTCAGGATAATTTACAACACATTTATTTTAAATACATTTCTGAGCACACAAGAAATTCTAGGAAATCCCCAAGGGCCCGGGGTAATAGAACAGAAGAGGTCTGTAATACAGCTGCATGAGAATACACACCCCCATGCTTCCCTGGGGTCTAAGCCAATATCGGGAATTCAGAAAGTGGGGTATTATTCCGGCTTGAGAGAATAGGAGGCAAGTCTTGAGGGCTATGTCATGTCAGTGAGTGCCTTAGAAGTGGACCCCAAACTAGGGATTCTTATGCAGGGAGTTAAGGAAGTACCCCTGGAGCAAGCTAATAAAGAGTGGAGAAAATGGGAGAAGAAAGCCAAGCAAAGCTGTAATTTCAGGCAAATTCATGCCTTGATCTGGTTCAGATATTTGAAAGATGAGTCTGTCCATTGTGTGAAAAGTATTCTGGAGGTAAAGGGTGTAAGCAGGGAGGCCCGTTAGGTGGCTCTTGGCAGTAGTCAAAAAGAGAGAAAATAGAGGAGATGAGCAATTAGACAACATTTTATGGCTGGGTTGAATGTGGAATGTGAGAGAAAAATGAAAGTCAAAGAGGATTCCAAAGTCGGGGACCTTCGATATTGGTTGCTTGGTGCCTTTTGCAGAGATGAGCAAAGATATGGGGGTGGCCGATGGTGGAGAGTTTGTTGACATCAACACGCCTATTAGATATATACAACTATATATTGTTGTATATATATATGTTGAGCAGGAATGTTGAGCAGGCAGCTGGAAATGAGAATCTAGATTTCAGGGCAAGGTAAAAGATGGACCTTAATTTGGGAGTGACCGGCTTGCCCAAGTAAACGGGTCTGGATGACATAACATAGAAAGAGTACACGTAGAGAAACAGCCTGTAGATTGAACCTGGGAACACACTGACATCTAGAGTTTGGCAAGGGAAGGAAAATCTGACTAAAGAATTTCTTAAAGAGGGGAGGGAGGCAAAAATATGCTATTTGTGGAAAAAGTAACACCGATGTCAACTTTGAGGACAGAGGTATTCCAAAAGGCAATTTTGCTAAAAGAAGAACAGAAAGTCTGGGAATCCTAATAAAATGCTAATTTCAAGGTGCTGCAAGAATTCCAGCTTCCACAAAAGGTGCTTGGTAGGGGTCATTGCCTCTGAGAATCTTTACTCTTGTCAAATCTAAGCTACTCTTCTTTGGCTGGTTACCGATAATCATGGCATGCATTTTCATTTTTCAAAACTTCATCTTTCATCCCATTTTTATTTTCACAGCAATGCTTACTTAGGAGACATGATAAATTTTTAATAGCCATTTTATAGATGAGAATGCTGAGGTTCAATAGGTAAAGTGGTTTCTGCAGTCACACCATGAATTAATGATGACACCCACTCTGCAACCAAGGCCTCTTGAAACCTACTTCTTTCTATGTGCATTCTACTTATTCAAGCATTTTAAAACTATATTCACTAGGTTTTTCCCACAAAGAGCATTTGATACAGTACATTTCACATACACAGGGTAAAAAATGCCAAGGGGATGTCTTCATCATTCATCCATTCCATTTAACCATCTGTAGATTTATCAATCCATCTATCAATTCAATAAATAATTTTTGAGCACCTACTATGTATGCCAGACATGGTGTTTCATGGATATACACAGAGGAGGGGTCAGACTTCCTCTCCAGATGGTCTTATCTCGAGGCTATTTTCATGCTTTTACTCAATATGCAATAGTGGTAATTCATAGTACTTCTCTGTGATTGGTTAGTGTTTAAATTGATTAATATTTTCAGATTTCATGGGCTTTAACTTCTCCAGAGCAACAAGCTCTAGCATATGGGGTAGAGGTTATATTTTATCTTATTTGAAGCTACAGGTTAGAGGTTCATACGATGTTCAAAAAAGACCTTGGATATCATTAATCCAACACTTTCACTTTCACTTTATGGCTGGAAAAAGACGGTCCAGAGAAGTGAGAGTGATTGGGCCAAGTCACAAAGCTAATCCATGGCACCGACACTGAAAGCCACTTTGTTTGTTAAAACAGTTTCTCAGTTCTTGGAGTTCTGGACAAAGATACTTCCTGAGTGTAAAAAGTTTCCAAAAAGTTTATCTTGGAAATTCCATAAGTTTCTCACCCAAGAATTAATTTTACTGAGGGCAAAAATGGGGTGTCACATTCTTTAGGCTTCATATCCTTATCTATACAGCCAGAAAAAGGGCTTGCATTTCATTAACAGAATTCAGATGATCAATGTTTATTATTTGAGATTTTTAGTCAGATATTGTCATGCTTGCGAGGGTAATGTATTAGAGCCTCCAGATAGCACACAGATATTTCTCCTCTATTTAGCTTGAGCATGAAGTCCCTTATTAATAATATATATTAATCTTATTAATCTTTATCTGAAAACTGATTACTAATGTGAAGCTACCAGCAATATTTTTTGAGGTTTATTTTGGTAATCTCAGTGCCTTAATTAAAACAACAAAGGTTTATTTCTTACTTTGTACAAGGTCTGCTATGGATTTGGGCCTTTCTCCAGCAGGGTAGCTGCTTTTCCTATTATGGTTCAGCCTAGAATCTCCAGAGCAAGCCACACCTCCAAAATCCCTCCAGCTGGGAGGGGTGGGCTGTAGATTTAAGTATTAACAACGGAATTTTTCCACATGGAAGTGCCACATATCACTTTTGTTCAAACAGCCACAACTCCAATAATTGCATCTACTACAGTTATGCTTGTTTGGCTGAATGGGGAGATATCTTAAAAGAAATAAAGTTGTTCACATTTTTGGCCCTCTTAAGAAAAACTTGGCAATTAAAGCCGTAAATGCACAGTTGAGGTCACATAGGATAAGTGACATAGAAGCAGCTGAGCACCTACTTTGTGTAAAGATCACTGAGCAAAGAGCTTTTCAGATGTTCTTTTTAAAAAGTAGACTCAACATAATCTTAAAAAGTTGGTTTTGTTGTTGCCATTTTAAGAATGAACAAACTAAATTTCAGTGATTTGTTCAGGGTTATACAATGAGCTTAACAATGGGGCAAGGCTTTTTTAAAGAAAAAAAACAAAAAAATAATAATTTGTGTAATACCATTCTTAGAAATCTAAACCTATTACATAATCAGCATAACAGCCATACTGGAAAATGTAGTCGTGCCTTTTGCTTCCTAAGAAAGAGTTTACCTTCTTTTCAAAGAACCATCCAAAACAACCAGGGAAGCTAGAGACATTCAGGTCTTGGATTTTGCATAGCATTTGTTGTTGGTGCTTTCTTTTGGTAGTAATTCTCATATCGCTCAGACAAATATCTTAAATAGTTATCTTAAACTCTACTTTACACCATTTTGAGGGCAGGAATCGCATCTGTGTTTAGCCTGTGTTCTCATTAATAATGAATGAAATACCTGGCCCACGGAAGGTGCTTTATAAATTTACTTTTTAAGGGACTGTCACTGCAGCTTTGATGGGAACAACAGTACAGGGGGAAAAAAGCATTGTAGGAATATTAAAATGACTGATATGACACATTTGATGATTCTCCCTTTGTTTTTGCATTATGCACATCATTACTTAGAATTTTAAATGTTCTTTCTCAGTAGGATGCTTATTATTTAATCATGGAACACACAGAAAGGGAGCATGGGAGCTGGGGAAGACCCCCCTTGGAAACACTTATCTCAAGCCCGTGTAGTACTTAATTTTCATCTTGGTCGATGTGAGAGCATCCGGGTTGGGATAATATTGAAACTGCTTGTCAGGCCTGTTAGACAAGCTGGCATAAATCTCATTTCACATTGACAATCTTCGACTAGAATTTAACAGTCTAAAAACTCAGGTGGGTGCTGCCCAAAACACCACAAAACATGAAGGCTTGGAATGTCTTCAAGAAAGGACGAACAGGACTGACAATTAATTTCTTTGAAGGTCACAGTCTAAGAATGATGCGGTGTCTTTAGAATTTTGACAACTTGTCTGCCCTGAAGAGGCCCCCAAAGCGTTCCTAGCAAATACTTAATCATGCTTCTCAGAATAGACTTTGCTTGAGAAATTTAATAGAATGGATTTGGGGCTTAAAAATAGTTTGCTTCCCCTCACCCTCCTCCCCTTTCTGGTTGATGTAGACAATGGAGAGGCATTTAGAGAACTGAATGCATGTTAGAGAAAGCACATCCTACAGGAAGAGGTCCTAAATACAAGTCATTATTGATGACAGGCAACTATCCTAACTTTCCTTATCTCCTTTTTCTGTTCTTTCACTCGGTTGCTACCCATGCCTCAATTTTTCTTATTTTTTTACATTTTCTCCTCTTCAGCCCCAAATGACCGCCTCTTCCTCAATAAAAAGTAGGCTGAACTTCCCTTCTTTGCTTCATTGACTACTATTCATCAGTGAGATTTTAACCAATGTTAAGTGGGAGATTTCTTCTCATCTTTGATTTCAGTAGTACCCGTGACATTGAAGGAAAAGCTAATTGACACAAGTGTCGTATTTACTATCCGGAGGCATGCATGACTGATAAGGCATCATACAGAGTCCTCAAAGATCAGTTTTCCTGTAAGTAGTGACGTAGGTAAGCAAAATAATACATACCAAGTATCAACTATATTAAGTAGCCAATGTCTTGCTTGGATACGTCTACTCTACTGTATTCTAGGGTGTCTGAGCCCAATCTGGAAACTCCATCTTCACCTGGTCTAGAAGGCAACCTTCTTAAAATCCTCTTATTTTAGAAGTGTTGTTTTTTATTATTATTTTTATTTTTTATAAATGGGGTGTCATGTTAGGCACACACTTAGAAATTATGCTAGTTATTCTACGAATCTAGCAGGATCGTAGAGAAGACTTGGTTTACAGTGGGAAGAATCATTTACTGATCTCTTTGCTTATGAGCCAGGTAAAGGTATAATCGGACTTGAGGATTGCAGAGACCTGAGAAGGGAATGGACCCACTTTCTCATGGAGCCTGTGTCAAGGAGAAGCACTAAGTCCCTAAACCATCCTCTTAGAGATTCAAATTTAGAGAAACCAACAGTGGCCCTCACCCAAAGTCATGAAGAAGGAATAGGCCCAGGATTGAAATTATCATGAAGAAATAAAGAAGTGAAAGCAGAAACTAGCCCATTCCATGAATCAGTGAGGGGAACCTAGGAAGGAACTTTCTGGAGTTTGAATTAATGTCTATGAATTCCAAACCAACTCTCCTAGGGGCAACATGAGAAAGTTTGATTAATCAAATGAGCCTCAACTTTATAAGGGAATCTAGGCCAGGATTGTGTAAAACTCTTTTGATTGACCATGAATGGTATGATCTGCTCTCAAAGGTGGCTGGAATAATACACACAGGAAAGCCTTAGCAGGAGTACATGTCTTTGAACAAAGCCCTGGGCAAGCCTTCACGCTAGACCAGGATTTCTTAACATTGTTGGTATTACTGAAATTTGGGGTCCCATAGTTCTTTGTAGTGGGGGCTGGCCTGTTCATTGCAGGACATTTGGCCATATCCCTGGCCTTTGCCCACTAGATGTCAGTAGTATCACCCCAGTCGTGACAATCAAAAATGTCTCCAAATAGTTATCAAATGTCGCCTGGGGGGCAAAATCACCCTGGTTGATAACCACTGCTCTAGATATTGTTCTTTCCACAAAGACAGCTGGGGCCAAATAACCACAACCTTATAGAGGCCCCAGGCCAGTGTGAAACAGCAGCTATTTTGGTTGAGGAAAAAAAACAAAAACAAGGGTTTGGAACACCAAAGAAACAGAAATGTAAGTAACTAATTAAAAAACAATGTGAAAATTGTTAAAACAGCAGAAACAACCCATAGTGGAATCACAGCCCCAGGAGTGATTGATTCTGCCTTGGGGGAGAGGTAGGCATAGGAACAGCTTAGCAGGGGATGTGAAACTTAATTTGGACCAAGAAGGCAGAGTGAATAAATAAGGGAAAGGCATGGTAGGCTGGAGGGAAAAAAGTCATCAAACCTGTGGAGTGGTGTGGACTGCAGGCAGAAAGGTGTACAGAGACCGGATAAGGAAAAGAGGAGTCGGTGATGAGCTGAAGGGGCCTAATATTATTTGCAGTCTTTATTTTAATTCTCCCTTATCCATAGCTTGAAGTTTGTAGCAGGTTTTGCTTATGTAATTTTCCTTGGCTTCCCAGGGGGTGAAAAG
>NW_017731428.1:2960958-2962329 GCF_001890085.2 Hipposideros armiger | reverse complement strand
TTTTTTCTGCACATCATCATTTTTCGTTGAAACCTCTACATATTAGATCATCCACGGTAACAACTCCGAATACTAACTGCTATCCCTTCAGTCATTGTTTTATTTGGCCATTTGTTTATTTGCTTAATGACTTGGCTGAACTAATCTTGCCAAGTGTATTTCCCCTGCACTTTGCTGCCTCTGATATCCATGTTCACATGTTTTTCCCTTTGATTTTCTCTTTCAGCCTGGCTACTTGGAGTTCACCTCTGGTCAGCATAAGCCATTTATTGGTCAAAGATTGTGCTTAAGCTCCCTTACCTAGTTTCTGCCCTTTACAGTAAGATGCACGTACAGCTTGAAGGCCACTGTCACAGTTCAGGGCATATGTGTATTTTGCTGCACAGTCAGCCACGGACTAGGAACTTGGAGGTTCCCTCTCTGATTGCGTGTGAGAGGGTGAAGCCATCGCGATGCACATAATCCAGGCTCCCAGCGAAGAATGTGATTTTAGTGTTGAGCCTCGCTTCCTAGAAGTTTCCCCTGGGTCTGAGGAGCTTATTGTTCTGTGTTTGGTCAGCGAGTTTTTTTGTTTTTTTCTGCCAGTGTTTATGCCAGTGAAAGTTCTACCCTGCGTTGATGAGTCCGTGAGTGGCTTGTGGAATGCTTTGCGGGCTGCCTCATGTTCTGCTCGGGTTGCTTCTGTATGTGTCAGCCTCGTGCGTGCACAGCCTTAGGGACCCCAAGTGCAGACAGGTCCCAGGGGAGCTCTGCTTTCCTGGCTCTGTTCCCAGTTCTCTCTATTGAACATTATACTGCTCTGCCACTCCGCCTGGCATAGAGCTTCCAGTCAGCCTCTTCCTAGTTGCTCTGCACTGAGATCTCCGTGGCTTTGGACAATACTTTAAGCATGAATTTACCAAGTCCTGTTTCAAATACAGCAATGCCAGCAGGAACCTTTTGTAGGGTATAGAGTTTGTGTGATGACTGGTGGTCCAGGTTTGGGCAGCTCCATCCTTACAGCTGTCTCAGCAAGGTGATCGTACTGTGTTGGAGCAGAGCTGAGGCTATGAACTGCTCACATTCCCTAAAGCCGCACCTCCAGCGAATGTTGATTTGTTCCAGCCATTTTATTTGTATTCCAATCAAACATTCCGGGAAAATTTCCTCATTACCTTGTGGAAAGTCTTAATGATGAAGACCACTGGTTGATTCTCAAGAGGTTTGGGGAGCCAGCGTGCTGATTTAGTGCTAACCTCATTAGAACAGGGACTGCGGAAGGAAGGATTAACAGCAGGATGAGCTGCGCCATTAAATATCAAATTGTTATGCAATTAGGTGTTCTGCTTGTGAACGGTGTGTTATTTCCAGATATCAGATACCCAATCTCAC
>NW_017731428.1:2956429-2957557 GCF_001890085.2 Hipposideros armiger | reverse complement strand
CAATGTTCATTACATCTATTTCCCTGCTTCTCAGGACAGCATACCTACTTCACCACGGCATAAACAAGACCTTCAGCTCTAAATAAAAACCTGAGTTCTCCAAGGCTGTCCAACTCCGTCACTTGCAGACTGTGTGAAATTGGTTAAGAATATAATATCTCTGAATCTCTATTTGCCTAGAGCTAGAATTTAATAATAGAGTTGGAATTTGAACCCAGGGTTTTTAGTTTTTATTCTTTCCACTAAGTTTTATAATAAAAATGACTAAATGGTGAAATTAAAAGGAACTTCGGGTGAGCACATCCTCTCTGGGCAGGACAGATACCTACCTATCTCAGAGAAGTAGGCATCTATCCTGCTTTTAACACTCTTTCAATTCAGCTGTTTTCCTAACTGTAGATATTTTTAGTAAAATAACAATAATAATAAGCAATAACATACCTACAACAACAACGAAAATTACTTTCATCAAGGGTTATGCCATAGACTAATATCCCTCATGAATATGGATGCAAAAATCCTCAACAAAATATTAGTGAATCAAATTCAATAATGTATAAAAAGAATTATGTATCATGACTAAGTAGGACTTAGTATAGGTATGCAAACCTGATTCAACATTCAAAAGTCAATTAATGCAATTCATTACATCAACAGTCTGAAAAAAAATCACATGATCATATCAATAAATGCACAAAAAACATTTGACAAAATCTAACACTCATGATAAAAATTCTCAGTAAACTAGGCATAGAAGGGAATTTCCTCAATTTGATAAAGAATATATATCTATATCTATATCAACTATATCTATATTTATATCTATATCTATACCTAGATATAGATATATTTTAAACTATAGTTAACATCACATTTAATAGTGAGAAACTTGAGGTTTTCCCACAAAGATCAGGAACAAGGTCTCCTCTCATTACTTTTTCAACATCTTACTGGAACTTCTAGCTAATGCAATAAGACAAGAAAAGGAAATAAAAGGTATATAGATTGGGAAGAAAAAAATAGAACTGTATTTGTTCATGGATGACATGATCTTCCATGCAGAAAATTCAAAAGAATCAACAGAAAACCTCCAGAAACTAATATGCAATTATAGGAGGTTGCAAGATA
>NW_017731428.1:2927749-2953234 GCF_001890085.2 Hipposideros armiger | reverse complement strand
GCAGAGTGGTGGGAAGCCTGGGGAGGAAGGGGTAGACACAGAGTGCTTCTTCCCTTGTTCTGTCTGGACATTTACAGAAGTAAGTCCCCTGGGGACCTTGCATCCTAGTGTAGTCAGCATACTAAATCATACAATCTCAGAAACTGTTTCATAGCTGATTCATCTAAAGATAGATGAGAAGGTGACTGGCCAGTGACTTTGAAATCTTAAATCACTCTGCACGAATAGGCACTATCTCTGCCAAACACATAAAGACAGTGTTGACATGAGTATATTTGGTGGGACCACCTCTCACTAGTTGTGTGACGGGGGTAACTCAGCTACTCTATTTTCTCAATTGCTTTCTCAATTTCTCTAAGTGGAAACTGTGATAGCCTTTCTCAGGACTGTTTTGAGGATTTAAGTCTTTAACATATAAATAAATCTGTCTGTTCTTCACCGTACAAATGACTGCATCTCAGTTCTAGAGGGAGATGGAAAGGCAGAAGTTAGGAAGCAAGTAACTTGCTCCTTGTCTGCTTACCTTGCCTGTTACTGTTACCATGGCAATAGCCCTTAACTCCTGCAGCATTAGTTGATTTGAGCCTCTAACTTCTTTTTTCACACTCAGAACCACTCTCCCCAGTGGCTCCTCTCACTCTTTATAGATCAGTCCCAGGGAAGGATTCTGATTGGCTGCTTGGGTCATCATGTGCCCATTCCTTGGGCCAACCACTGTTTGCAGAGAAAAAGAGTCCTATGATTGGCAGGGCTTCCGGACATGCCCACTACTGTGACTCCAGATTCTACCTGTGACTGGAAAATGACTCGTAGGAAAGGGTGCCGGAGAGATAAAAATATAAGCTCTCACACTCGACTGTCAGCTTAAAGGGGGGACATCATTTTCAACTTCTGAGGAGTCTTAGATATTGAGTAAGTTGTCGGTCTCAAAGTAGCCCTACTTCCCCTCTCAACTAGAGCTTCAGGTTCCTCATGGTAATGCCCCACTTCATTGCCGTACCATGTCTCTCGGGGCTCCCAGATCAGCACAGGTTCCAGAGCTTAAGGCCCCATTGGGGCCTGGCACACAGGGCCATGTTCAATACGCTAAGATAGCACAGTGGCATGGACAAATAACTGCTTGCTGGAGTCCAGAGAACCTTTAGAGATGTTATTTGCACCGGATCCTGAAATAGCAGTAGGTGTTTCACAGGTGAAGAAAGGGGTGCAGAGGATATTCCGGGTTATGAAAACAGCAAGTGCAAAGAGGAATGGAGGCATGAAAAGGCATAATGGGTTTGGGAGAATTATGTTGTGTGGCTGAGCATAACACGTACGGGGGTGGGGTGATACGTCTGGAAAGACAGATTGTGGCCAGCTTGTGATGAGCCTAGGATGTCATCAATTCTCTTGAAAAACATTCCCTTCCCACGTGCTGGCCAAAGCCACTGTCATTTTCATGTTTATTTCATTATGGGGCTCCCTTTGTATGTATGCCTGCAATCAGCCTGCTTCAAAGGGTTTAGAGTCCAAGGACAAGACACCTGGGACGTGAAGAGGGTAGGAATATGAATGGGTGTTTTCAAATGGGTGACCTGAGCACACTGCAGAGTTCAGCAAAATATCTTCATGCCGTCACAAAACGACAGCAAGCTTTTCATCCTCTGCATTTCTAAACCTGCGGGTTTCCTCGTCCACTGCTGGGTCAGGCTCTATGTAGCTCCAGGAATGGAAGCCGAAAATGGGGCTGGGAAATCAGGTAAGAGAACAAATCTTACCTGATGTCCTCGTCCTGCTTGAGGCGGACTCACCTCAACACTGAAATATGTAAACAAAATCTAGCCGCAATGGAACAGAGAGAGCACAAACAGCTGTGGGCACTGGAACACTGTAACAAGGCAGGGACTGAAGCTGGGACATGTACATTATTTCTAAGGGAAAAATAAAGGACAAGGCAGAGAAAAAGAGCATCTTTAGAAAGGTGTTTGGGAAAGCAGTCCCCACACTGCTGCATATCTTTCTGAACGGCTGACAACTGATTTTCCCAAGCTGAATTTAAAACTGTTTATGATCATCTTCATCCTGCTGTTTGGGCTTAATTAATTATATTATACCTTTGCCTGGTAATGCCACCAGTTTGGGAAGCCAAGACAGGGGGGAGAGAGATGATGATTAAAAGCTATTGGAAAACTCAAAATTGCCTGAGCTAGGCGTTGCAGTCAAGACCAGGGTGAATAGCTCTAACCTCAGGACATGGGTAGGCTTGACTACTTGCAAATTGCAGGTTGGGTACTAGAGCGGGCAACGCAGCCTGGTTTCCCCGGGGCTGTTCTGGTGTTAAAATGGCAAATCCTACTTTCAGAGAGCTCCTCGTCCCAGGCAAATAAGAACAGGCAGTCACCCTAGAGAGGGTTGGTGACCAGGTTGGACATAATTCAATAAGCCAGGTGAAGCAAGCTGATGGTTTGGGGAGACTGAGGGCTGCCCCAGGAAATGGTGTCGAGATGTGAACCTCAGCCTAGACTGCAGGGTGTTGTACTCTAGGAGGCACTCAAATAGGCAGGTACTCAGAGAGGTTTGAAGAAAAAACTAACTGGCCTCAAGCGTCAAGGACCCAGGACACACACTTATAAGTCAATCTCATAACCTGCAGCCAGTCAGAGGGGGAACGTGCGATTCTCTTCGGGCTGAGTTCTAGGGAAGGTCTTTAATCCCTGAGGAAAGAGAGTGGTAAGCAGCAGGGATCCATTTCTGGGGCGAGCGTGTCGAGTTTCTAGGTAGGTTTGCAGAGAAGGACCTTAGAAGACTTCTTATCGGCCTGAGGATAAAACCCAAGATCCTTCCTTGGAAACCAAGAGCTTTCTGATCTGTCCACAGTGCTTAGCGTTTCTCCACTCTGGTCATATTAAATCCTTGGTGGCTCCTCAAACATACCAGGTTCTTTTTTTCCCCCGGGCCTTTGTGTATGGTGGTTTCTCTTCCCAGAGTGCGTCACCCACTCATGCTAATGTCTCCTCCCCTGTAGGATTCGACTTCAATGTCCCCATCCCGTCAGCCTATTCCTAACCATTCCCAGACCTCCTCCTCTAAGACACAACCTCTCCTCTGACTAGAATGAAGACAGATCACTTCCCATTTTTGGCTACAGAAGTGCCAGGCAGCTAAGACAATGCCCTGGAAGGTGAGTCTCAGCTGCTGAGTCCCCACAGGACAAACTGTGGTCTGTAGGGATAGTTTGAAATGAGCATGGATGACTAAACTGCTGATAACCCTGTGGCAGCTCCAAATCCTTGAAATGCATCAACCAAGAGTTGAGGCTCCAGTTCAGGCATTTTCCTCAGCACCACGAACATGTTGGTGGGGGTGAGGGGTGGAGGGGAGCAGGAGGGGCTGTGCTGTGCTTCCCTTATAGCAGATACAGCAGCATGCCTGGCCTCTAGCCACTGGACGCAAATCAATGTGCCTGGGTTTTTACACTAACAGCTCAATTGCTGTTATATGTTATTATTCTCCGAAGTGTCTGTCTCTTCAGTGAGGACAAATTGGAGGCTGGAATGTGGACCGTCCCTCTGAACCCGTCATCTGAAGATGGACCTAATCATTTACTCCTCATCCAGATATTGAGAAATATTAAGCCAACCGAGGTTAAAAAAAGTTTTCACTCTTTCATCAGTATGATATATTTTCTAGAAGTGTGTACCTTGGGAGCAAAACTCCATAATAAGGTTAATGAGAAGAGAAGCAACACAAATCTCTTTTCATCACTGTTAACAGAGCTTAAATCACAGCGCAGGGGGAAACAGCTGCTGTGGACGGCCGCTCAGGAGCAGATCAGGAGATGCCGATTATTTATTAATGAGAGAGTTTTAGGAAAACCCACCAGACTCAATTCTGCAAGCCATCACGGAAGAGGTGGTGTGTAGGAATTGCTTGATTGATGTACAAAACATTCAAAACAGATTCTTCCCCGCACCCTGGAGGCTGTCATGCACCGCTGCTCTCTTATCAGTGCACGTTAAGGAAATAAACTGCTTCAGTAAGTAAACGTGGGTAGTATTTAATTAAACTCACTGCTGGGCTCCCTCTGTGAGGCTGGTCCTCATTCAGGGATTGCCGGACTGGTACATCCTGCCTTCTCCCTCACTTCTCCTGGTGCTTCTATGTCCAGTTCAAAACGAGCAGGAGCTTTATGCGATGTGGAGCATGATGGCAAATGCTTTAGTGCTTTCTTATTGTACCCATGTTTCAGATGAGAGAACCAAGTCTCAGAGAGCTTACGTCACTCATCCAAGGTCTTCTAGCTCGGAGAACTGTGATTTAAACCCCAAGTTCTGGCTGACTCCATAGCTGATGCTTGTAACCACTTATGCAATATAAGTGTATTTAATAAGAACGAACGATGGTACATAGCAGTGGTTCTCAAAGTTTGTCCTCAGACCAGCAGCATTGGCATCACCTGGGAACTGGCTGGAAACAGATTTTCAGACCCTGCCACAGATTTCCCAAAGCAGAAACTTTGGGAGTGGAGCCCAGGAAGCCCTCTGAGTGATTCAGATGGACACCAAAGTTTGAGAACTACTAGTATGTAGGCTGTATGCTAGGCACTAAGGATATAAAAATAAAAGACGGACTTCCTGATCTCAGGGAGTTCAGAGCCTAGCAGAGGATACAATCGCATAAAGGCAATTATAATCATATTCTATCAGTGCACTGTAAGTGCACTTAGAAAATACAGTAGTATTTTGGTTTGTGAACATAATTTGTTCTGGAAATGAAGTACTTGTATTGTAAGATATCGCTCGTTTACCAAGTTAAAATGTATTAGAAATGTTTGCTCATCTTGCAGAACACTCACCAACCAAGTTACTCACAATCCAAGGTTTTATTGTATGCGTAAGAAATTAGGACAGTAAAGATGAGGACAACTCACCTGGATGGAGTAAAAAAAGCGTCTTGCGAAAGGGGGTGCTTGCATTGAACCTTAAAGCATGCCACTCTAGTCACAGTGACAAGAAGGAAAGCTATTCTAGGGAAGGGGGCAGCATAAACAAAAGATAAATGATGGGCATCTGTGCAGAAGCGATTACTTTGGGGGTGCCAGAGTATGAGGTGTGATGATGAAGTGGTGATGAGCCCACAGAGCGGGCAGTGAGCGGCCCCCTGTTATTCTGCCGCTGGACCTCCCCGCTGCTGAAGCTGAGGAGTTGGGCTTCTTGGAGCCTTGGCTTGGACATTTTAGTCATTTGTCACTCTATGGCATTTATGGCTGCACTAAGGTCCCAGATGAGGGGCACCATATATCACAAAGCCTGGCTCTTCATGAGCTATTGAGCACCCAGTAATTCATGCATGTTATTTACACCACTCATTCTTCACTCCTCCCTGCTTATGAAGTCCCCCATGCCCCTGACATCAGCCAGGAGATGTCAAGCTGTCCAGCGGATAAAATGTTGTTTGTCAGAGGTTGAGCGGCTAGGGATGTCACTTACAGTTTATATCATGGATTCTAACTCAATTCTTCATTTCCCCTCATCACCTGTCAGTGAATAACATACCCACATCATAGGACTTGGGTCCATATTTTCCAGATCCGTATTTTAACATGGGAATGGGTTATACTGGAGGACTTAAAATAAAATAATGGTGCCCCATTCATCCTGACAACATGGAAAGAGTGTGAGATTAAGAAGGAGAAGGACCAGGGTTCTAGTTCCAACTCTGTACTTTTCAGCTGTGTCCATTAAAAATCACACTTGAAGTTCACTTATTTGACCTTGGGAAGCCTCAGTTTTTCTTATCTGTAAGGTCGGGTTGCTGTTGAATTGAATAATATAATATTGGTACCTGGAATTCAGTAAATGGTGTTCCTTTCTTCACCATTTTTATGCCCAACCTGCAGTATTGGAGAAGTTACCTCTTCAAAATGCCTGATGGCAACACTGGGCAGAGCTTTCCTTTCTCTTTTTCTAGATATTCTTTCTGTGGACTTTCTTCCTTCATGGCATAATGGGAGTAGTGTTGGTCTCAGAAGCACCAAAGTCAGTGCTTTTGATTGAAAAACAATTCTAGCTGAAAGAATTCTAGTAGAGAAAGCAAGTCTAGAAAAGGCTCCTCAGTTACAGAGCTGGAATGCTGTCTGTATAGCCCTCAAAACTCTCCCATTTGGGGAAAGGTGCTCAGGTCCATGGTTTTGATGACCCCTAAAGGAAAATGGAAGAAATTCATTGTGCTGAGCTAATCCCCAAATATTAACAGCTCAGATTTCGCTCAATAAGTACCCACAATGCACTGGGTTGGGTACTGGATAATTTAAGTATATACTCTAATTTTATTCTTATATAAATCCTGTTTATCTCCATGTTAAGGATGAGAAGCCAACTGGTATATCCAGTGTCATGAATCTAATCAGAGGCAGAGACTTGAATGAACTCAGGCCTTGTGAGTTCACATTTAGGGTCATTTACAAACTCCCATTTCAGGCCTACTTTTCAGACTCTTCAGGGAGAGACACCTAGGAATCGATTGGCCTAAGGGATGGTTTTCATGATCAGGAAAATTTGAGAAAAAATAAAATAAAACAAACATACAAACAAAATTCGTACTCCCAAGAGACACAGGTTCTCTGACTTTTTGATACACGCTGGGATTGTCAGGAATCAGGATACTGTTTCAAGTCAGGCTGGGCAACGTATTTAGGGGCTTCTGTGCAGCTTATGTCTCTTTCTTCACCTTCAATAGGCAGGGAACCAAGGCTCCGATGTTTTATATGGCTTTCCCAAATTCACTCAGCTATTATTTGGTCAAGCTAGGATCAGACACATTGCCCAATTCTAGTTTTCTTTCTAGTATAAACACATTTTAGCTGATTGTTTTACATGTGTAAGATTTTTCTCCCCTACTAGAATGTCAAGTTTAGCTGAGCAGGCCCTGCGGATTTCTCACCAAGCTGAGCACAGTGCTTTGAATATTAGCTCATGATTTACTGTCAGCCATCAGATAACACTTTCCAGTGTGCACCCATTATTCTGTGAGAACCCCACTATGTTCCTATCATTTTCCCTGGGCTTTGGAATACAGAAAAATGGAAAAGGAAAGACTCTTTAATACGTTGGAAGCACAAGAAGACAATCTGACAAAGAAATCCACTCTTGCCGGGCCTACCTGTAGCTGACCAGTGTGACCATAATCAGATGACCACAGGAGATCCCTTTGTAAGTTATAGAAATGTCTAACCACTATGCTGTACACCTGAAACTAACAGAATATTGAATGCCAACTGTCATTGAAATATTAAATTTTTTTAAAAACCCATCAATAATTGGTAAAAAACAAACAAGAAAAATCAGATGGGCACCTACTCACAGTTGTGGTAGAAAATCTAAAGGTAAGATGCAATATCCTATGTTATAAAAGCAAGAGGGTTTCAATCCCCACACCGCAAGCTCTCCTGCCCTCTCTGCTCTTGAAGTAAAGGCTCCCTGACTAAACAACCCTGCTTATCCAAGGACCAGGCATGCGTCCTGCTCGCCCCTGGGTAGCAGACTTCAGTCCCTTGGCAGTCTGTGAAATTATTCAAACAAGCCAGTCCCATCTTCCCACAGGTACCAGGGGACACCTCACTCTAGTGTTCCTCCAAATCCTGCCTCATAGCCCCTAGTGGTTTTCTGGGCTCCCGAATACCACCCCCATATGGTCTTGGATGATGTGCAGTGTCCTTGAGTGGCCTGTACTGTCCTTCTGCCCTGGGCTGTGATTATGTGACTAATAAATTGTCTGTGTCATCTGTCCAATGTTAAGTGTCATGTGTTTGACCATCATCATAACCATAGGATTGGGATCCCGCCCTCACTAATAGGGTGACCAAGAGGTGGGTAAAACAACAGCTCGGACCCAAGTCGGTGTCCCAGCCTCAAAATGGTCATGGATGAATTCTCCCTTGGTAGAATTCTGCTGTAGAAAGAACAGTGGCCCAGGAATCAGGAATAATGTGTTTTCTCCTACCCAAACCTCAGGGCACAAATGGGTTAAGTTGGGTCAGCCTTCTCTCCACTGCCTTCTCCATCTTCACTGGTGACACACCAAACTTCCTGCTGCCCAGGTCAAAAAGCTTGAGGCTATCCTTCACTTCTCTTTCTCACATCCCATATTCAGTTTCTCAGAAAATTGTTTACTTAAAAAAATATGTCCAGGATATGATTCCTTCATATCCTATCTCTGTTACCACCTAGGCTGAGCTGGCAGCATGTGTTGCCCAGGTAACTTCAGTAGCATCAAACTGGTCTCTGCTTCCAGGGAAAACTCCCCAAACAGTCACAGTAATCTAACCAAAACAAAATGAAGTCAGGTCATTTATGTGCTCAAAGCTCTGCATTTGCTTCTGTTTTGACCAGATTAAAGTTCAGAGTCTGTCATGCAGGCCACCAGTCCCTAACAAGCCAGTCCCTTTTACCTCTGTGACTCCATGTCCTCTCACACCTCCAGCAGCTACAGCCACAGCAGGGGCCTCGTGAGGCTCACTCCTACTTTAGTGCTTTTGCCATGGCTGTTCCCTGGGCTTAAAGGCACTTCCCCAGATGCTATGGACTGACTTGTGTGTACCCTCCTCAAATTCATATGTTGAAGCCCTAACCCCCAATGTGCCTGTATCTAGAGATGGGGTCTTTAGGAGGTAATGAAGGTTAAGTGAAGTCATAAGGGTCAAGTTCTAATCTGTGACCTTATGAGAAGAAGAAGATCTCTCTTTCTCTCTCTCTCTCTCCCTCCCTCTCTCTCTCTCTCTCTCTCTCTCTCTCTCTCTCTCTCTGCCATGTGAGGACAAGGCAGCCATCTGCAAGCCAGAAAGAGCGTTATCACCAGAAACTGAATTGGCTAGCATCTTGATCTTGAATTTCCCAGCCATGAGAAATAACTTTCTGTTGTTTAATCCACAAAGTCTATGGTATTTTGTTATGGTGACCCAAAATGACAAGACACCAGATCTCCATAAGGCTAACTTCCAGCCTCCTTCAGTTTGGTCTCGAATGTCATCTTCTCAATGAATTCTACTATAATATTCTATTAGAATTACAATGCTAGGATTCCTAGTTTTCTTTATCTGCTCTTATTCCTTGTTCCAAAAGGTCTAATTTTATCACCCATGATATAAATCACTTATTGTATTTCTAGTTTATTGTCTGACTACCTTGCTAGAATGTATATTTCTTGAGAGATCTGTTTTGCTCCCAGCTATGTCCCAAGAACCTGTAACAATGCGCAGCACATAGTAGGTGCTCAGGAAGTAAGTAGAAAGTGAATGAATAAATGGAATAATAACTATAACATTTTCTAGTTTTATGACCTTTGGCAAGTTGCTGACCCATCTAAGTATTTTGTAACATCAAAGGATTTTTATGAGAATTAAGTAAAATTTGAATGACAATAGAGGGACTATTTGTCTTGTTCATCTCATATGCCAATATCTGGACATAACAGTTCACAAAACAAGAGTTAGGCACTGAATGTAGTGCTTGGCAAATAGTAAGTAGTTACCAAGTAATGACTATGATTTGGGCTGGTTAAAGTATTTACTTTAAGTTATTGTTTTTATCTAACTGTTGGGAACTGTACTGGACGTGGGAGAAGGAATCCAAAAGTCTTCTTATTCCCTTTGTTCTCAGACTTTCAGCTCTAGCCACACTGGTCTTCCCGGAGTACCAAATGTACTTTCCTGCATCCTGTGTCTGTGTTTTTAGCAATGTACTACCTGTGACCTGGGGTGCCCTTCCTCTCCAAACCCTCTCCAGCCGACAAAAACTCCCATTACATAAATACAGTTGATTTTTATTCAACTTCCAGAGTTCAAGTCAAGCATCACATCACAGGGACCTTTTCCTGACTCCCCAGAGTAGATCACAATCTGATTAGCAGTGCCCTGCACTTTTTAGGACCTTTATATCCAAACTGCCTGACACAATGTATAGTATTTAGTAGTGGCTCAACAAATATGTGTTACATGGATGAAGGACGTTATTGATGACCAGGTATTTGATATTCATAATTTAATCTGACGTGTTTTGTTAGATATTAAACTCATTTCAAATACACAGATAAAGAAACAGGCTCAAAAAGATTAACTTCCCCATGGCCACATAGCTAGTATGTTGTAGAGTGGGATTTGAATTCAGTTCTCTTCAGCTCAAGATAAATTACTCTTCCCCCTTCAAACGAACTACTCCTGAGATTCCTCAAGTCAGCTCCCCGGTTCCTTTCCTTTAACACACTTTGGTCCTTTTAGCTCTCCAGAGATTAAAAAACAAAAAAGAAGTGAAAATATATCCTCACCCAAATGACACTTAGACCCAAAAGTCCCCTGCATCCCCATCAAGCCCAGGAGCCCTAATGTCATTTCAGAAAGTCCACGGCCCTTGCCAGCCATCTCCCTCTTGAAGATTCCGCCCCCCCGCCTCCCCCCCATTCTTAGGATATCTATCTTTATAACCTACTAAATCCCAAACTTCCCCATATCACTTAATGGCATGGTCATCAAGCTAAAAATGCAGAGGACATCCTCCCTTCCTTCTTTTACTTCAGTCTCATACAATCCATATGTTGATATTTTCTATGCTTCTACCAAGCATGTCTCAAATCCATCATTTTTCTCCACTACTCTATAATACCCTGTGTCTTCTCACAGTTTCTAATTCTTTCAAGTATTTTTTTATATCACTCAGGAAACAGAAATTACTCTATGCATTCCATAAATAAAAGGCTTACCATAGAGTAGGGATGGCCTACATGATTGTTGGAAGAGCTGAGGGGTGGGGGCAGATGCCAGGGAAACGGAAGCTGAAGTCATTAAAGTCAACACTGAAGAACTCAGCCTGTGATACCAAATCTGATTGTCTTCCAAAGCTTGCCTGGAAGTTGCTACAATTCTCAGAATGTCTAAGAAGCTCCCTGGCAGACTTAGTCTGCTACTATAAAGCAAATCGTTTTCAGGAGTTTGCTGGGAAGCTGTTGTGATGCTCACATCTGCATATTCATCTGTCTGCCATCACCTCCAGAGAATAAAACTTCCAAATCACTTCCACTTCCTAGACATCACAGATGTGACACTCCCTAGCAACATCTAGCCCAAAAATGGAAGGTGATTCTGAGAAATAGAGTTGCCAACCTTGCAAGAACATGGTGATGGCACTCAACTGACAACAGAGCACCCATCCCACCATCTGCTACACAGCAGCCAAATAATCTTTAAATGCTAAAAGAGCAATATTGTACAACCATGCTTAAAGTGATTCAATGGCTTCCCATTTTTTAGGATAAAATGTGTCCTATGTCTTGCAACTCTTACTTGAATTTTCTCCTGCTACCTCTTCAATTTCATCTCTTTCAAGCCTTCCCTTTAATCACTGTATTCCAGCCAAACTGGTTTTCATTCTGTTTTTTTTACATGTCAAATATTTTGTCATCTCAGAATTCTTATTTTTCCTCTTCCCTCTGTCCAGAAAAATCTTTCTCCACGATTTTCACCTCCCTTTGATCTCAACACTCCATTCCAAGTTCTCTCTGCCACCCCTCTTATTTCTTTCAGTGCATTTATTGCAGTCTGCTCTTATATTTTATATTTGTTTAGTTATGATCTGCCATACCCATTGAAGTATAAGCTCAGTGAAAGCAGTTACCATATTGTCAGGAGGCTAGTGCTCTGTTCCCATTTAGTTATCATTTATCCTCTTGGAACATGGGCTGAATTCACTGCTTCAAACAGTCAGAGGGCGTCCATTTCTTTCCCAAAAGCCTGTAGCCATTATACCAACCTTAACAGAAGTGCAAAGCGATAAGAGATCTGTTCAGTGCAATGTGTAAAACAGGTTCAGTATATCCCAAGCAAAGTATCCTGAACTCTGCAGCTTTGTACTACTGATGGTCAACAACCTCGATCTCCTTTCATCCCTTGGAATACCCAGGAATCTCATATTAATTTGAATAATTACAACTTAACCCCCTTTTGCCTAATCTGTCAAAATCCTCTTCATTAATCAGTATCCCCTTAAATGCATTCAGAACTGATTTATTCCTTTTCTGTGCTTCTACAGTTTTGTATAGGTAGTCGCATTATAACATTCATCAAATCAGCCTATTAAATGATTACTTGGTGTGCATGTTGACATTTCCACTAGAGTATGTGTTTGACAGCAGGGGTTCTGTCTGGAATCTTATATTTCCAATGGCGGGGGTGTAGAAGGCACTCTGGAAACATTTGTTGAATCGCACTGAATCCCTTCTGAAAGCCAAGTACTGGGTAAATCCTGGTTGATTACAGAATCCTGAAGACACCGTAGCTAAACTGTTTGTAGATCCATAATGCAGAATGCCAGCTTTCTCCCCTGACTGATGGTGTTTTCCAGCCATTTATCTCACCTTTCCATTTACCCCTTGCTGTACGGTGTTGTCTTGACCTCCACACTATACAAAGTGCATGCCACACTGTGTTCTCAATAAATTTTCATAAATAGGACACATTGAACCGATGTCTGGCTTGCCTGGCAGGAGCTCTTTTCTGCAAACCTGACTGGCTTTGTCACATTCAAATATTTGTATGAACACTTCATTTACCTGTCCAGTCAAAGTCTAACTGATACTAATTAGTGAATAAATCAAACTAATTTCCCATTCAACAGGCTTCATTCATGCCAGTATTTACGTGTTGGCATTGAGCAGAGGGAAACAGGAATGATGAACATTAGCCACTATTTTTTTTCTTGTTTAAGATGAAAATAAATAAGAATTTGTTTAACATGGAGGGGGAAATGGCTTTAAAGTTTTTCAAATAATAAGTTATATCCTGATGTTGTCTGAAGGACAGGATCCTGGCCTGAAGAGATAATACCAGTAATAGCTACCAACTATTAAATATTATATGCCATACAATAGTCTAAATTATTATTTTGTGCCTCACAATATTGCATGATGAGTGATTATGTGATTATCAATTTTCCAGATTAGGAAAATGATTTTTATAAAAATTAAATAACTTGACGAAGGTCATGGAGCTAACTGGAGGGTAAACTAGGCCTTACTACCAAGCTGGCTTCATTCAGAGCGTAGAACTCCCTTGGAAAATAATCAGTTGTGTGAACTGTAGTTGAAGAAAACTTGATAATAACTGTTTTTCCTCTTACCTTCTATGCTTCCACATTTCTACTTCCAAAAGTTGCTTGAAGCAAGTTTGACTTAAAGCATGTATACAACTTGATAATGATGATAATGGTGATAATGATGACTATGGTGACATATATAAAGAGATTCAACACCCTATAGATAAAGTGAGGAGTTACTCTGGCCAAGACCCAGCACTAAGGAGATTGCAAATGAGGATGAAATTTAGCTCTGAAAACATGCAGGTAAGATGATAGAGTAAGTCTGGATCACACAATCTTCCTTCCTATTACCTATAACAACCACCACCGTCAACAACAAAATAGTGTCAGCCAAACTTCCGCCAGCAGCAAATAAGCAAGAATCTATATATAATATTTGGCCCACAAAGAGTAGAAGTGGCTGACAAAGAAGACAGTGAGTTTTCTTAACAGCTCCTGCCCCCAATACCACTGCCTAGAAAAGTGGGGGAGGTAAATACAATTCTGGGATGTCTCATCAATATCCCCTAACCTGAGGTTATTCATAGGCAGACCAAGGAAACAAGTTTTTTCAAATTTCTAGGATTAAACACTCTATTTATCCTTGAAGATTTCAAGGTCTCAACACACACACACACACACACACACACACACACACTGCTGCTGGAAGTTATAGAATTTTCTCAGATATCCATGGTGAACTGGGAGAATGATCAAAATGTAAGCATATCCATGCAAGAAAATGAGATACGCACTTTCAACCATGGACTATAAATACTGATATAGGGAATTAAAAATATTTTAGAAAAGAAAGCTACACTCCAACAAAGATGGAATTATAGAGCCTTGTGGGGACTGCCCTCTCCCTCCCACTGAAACAAGCTAGCCTCAGAATAGATCTATGAGAGAACTGATTCCAGATAATGTAGGAGTACAATGGAAAGCCAGAGCTGGTCATGACAGATTTGCAAAAATTGATGAACAAAATGACATGACCTTCAATGCAAAATAACTATAGCTAAACACATATTCCAATATGAACCCAAGACGTGAGCACGGCATGAAAAAGACAGATGAATCCAGTCCAGAAAACAAATTATAACTCAAAGAAAAGAAGAACATTTTCTCTAAATAGACATATTTTCAATAATTAAGAGTTTGAAGATGATTAAATCTGAGAATTACATGAGAAAGGAGATAGATAAAACAATCCCATTATAGAATTCATGTATAAATTACAAATAAAAAGGAACAGATAAGCTATATTAGTGAGTTAAAATTAGTGACAAAAGAAAGCTTTGTGATATCATAGTGACTGTCTATGAAAAGGCAGACATTTTTAAAGACTCAACAACAGGGTGCAGAAAGACATGCAATCACAGGATAATTTGTGTACTTGAAATAGAAAATTAGAATAAAGAAAAAACTGAATATTTGGAACAGAATTATACTGTATGTCCCCAGAAAAATATGACTCACATGAGACAGGTCTGCTAGGTATTCAGGCATAAAGTGAATGTTGTTTATAAGGAGGAAAAGCAGGTTTTCTTAAAAGTTCTCTTAGGCACCAATTAGCATCAGAAGACAATGAACTAAGTCTGCACAATTCTAGAAGAAACTTAAACGCTGCTGAATAGTACATCCAATGCAAAGCAACAGGCAGATATTCTCAAATATGAGCCCTTCTTAGCAAAAACCATTGAGGGAATCCTGTTGAATAACAGACACAGTCAGAGGTGTAGTAAAGTAGTTAATCCATCTTTGTCTGAAGTTTAGAAATACCTTCGATGTCAGTACAATTTCCTTCGCTTTTGCTAAATGAAAGAAAATTGACAATGATAGCTTATTTGAAATAGCATGTAAAAATAATCCAAAATAGAAATACTTAAAAACATGCAGAGAATAAGATAGTAATACATTTTTTTCTTTTCATAGCTATATAGAGAGATGTCTTTAGTACTACGTAATTTGAATTACTAGTATTTGTAGGTGGTATGTTTGTTTTAGATGATTTTTATTAGTTTTTTTATTTGTGGGTATTTCTTGATTTTGAAAACCAGCATGTATAAATGTATAGTGAAGTAAATTCAGCATTGTTACATGTAAAGAGCAGGAGAAAAAAAGTAGGTCTTGGTTTTTACCGTGAACCAAGGCATGTGGAGGTAGAGAACTAGAAAGACAGAGAGATAGAGAAAGGAAGCTTTCCACCAGTGTAACATGGTAGGAGAAGCATCTCTCTGGAACTAGAGATGTAACCTGGACCTCCCTCTCTGGCCTCTTTCTTTACTCTCTAAAACATCATCCCATCATCTATGAAACTGGGGAAATGCTGCTATGTCAGGGGGGTTGCAATAATGAAATGAAATAATGCAGGTGAGAAGAACAAAGCTATCATTTGAGGGTGTCCACACCTGCCCCCCCCCAGGACTGTTCCGGTTTGCCAAGCCAAATCCTGGATGTAATGCTAATTAATGGGAAATAAAGTGAGGAGAAAATTTAAAAAAAAAATCACAGACAGTAGAGGCTGGCTGCTGTGGTGGAATAGATTGGATTGCCTCTCATTTCTTCGTAAAAACGTGTCAAAATTATTATTATAATTTCTTTTTTTTTTGCAGGTCTACCATTGCTGGTACCTATTTTATGTGGTCTGGGTAAGAGTTGAAATCCTGACTTGGGAGATGGAGCGTATCCACTGGCCCCCAGTGATTCAGAGAAACATGTGCCATAGTCAGATGGAATAGAGAAACCCCAGGATCTTCAAAGGGTTTGAGGAGAAGGCTCTCTGTCCCTCTTTTGGACCCAAACTGGTCGCTGAAGCCTGGAAGCATTGCTTCATCTCACCATTCTAAGGTGAGAGGCCATGTGAGAATATAAACAACACGAAACAAAAGTCAGGAGGATAGAATTCAACCCTATGGGTCCATTAGAGCCCCCCTCCAAATGTATTAGTTACATGAGCTAATTAATTTTATTTTATTTAAGAGAGGAAGTTGGTTTGGGTCATCGGTAATGCAGAGAATCCTATTTGAAACAGATGAGTTTGTTTCCATTGTCTTTATACTTTGGTTTGTTTAGTACTGATTTCAGAGGCCCTGTATTGTGTGAGTCCCAAAGATGAGAAAAAAAAGAAACATACTAAGAAATATTTCTGGAAACTATTAGGCTCCAGCATGGGGTTTCCTCATGGGGTTCAAGCAATACAAGCAGATGACTTGCATTATTTTCAAATTAGCTTTGGCGACGGAGAGTTCATTTTTCTCATATCTCATCACTCTAAGACTAATACCCACGGTTTGTGACTTTATTGATAAAACACCAATCAGACCATTTTGAGGCCTTTGCCTATCACACTCTGGGCTAGGAGAGCCATGCTGCCTGAGCAACCTTTCCTCGATGAACTCCTACTCGGCCTATAAGGCTCAGATCCAGAATTCAGTGAATGCCAATCAATGCCTAACTCCTATCCCACCACACAGGCTCTCTTGTGTTTCCATGGCAACCCCCTCTTACCTCTCTCATTACATGGCATTTGGTGATACGAGTCTCTCCCACTAGACTACAAGCTCCTTGAAGACAAGCGTGACTCACACATCCTTGTCTTTTTAGCACACACCACAGATGTGGCACATGGTAGATGTGCTGTATCTGTGTTTACATCCACCCCCCAAGTCCACTCCCTGCACTTCTTACCTCTACATCATGGAAACTGGCCTGTGTGGATGATGTCAATAGGATTCCTTGTCTTATGGTTTCCACTTGGGTTTGGCTAGGTTCCCCTTTAAAGGGGAAGAAAGTAAGGTTGGGATGTTTTTCCCTTGGTTCTTTCTAGTTGATCCACCATGAGTTGGCTCTGTCTCTCTATTTAAGGCCACAGGTACTCTCTCGGGGATCCAGGTACTGGTCCCTCCCCCTGCCTCTTCAGACCTATGAGTGTTAAGGGCTCCTCTTTGTAGCACCAGAGCATTCCACTATTCTTTACTGGTTTCCATAAACGCTGGCCACATCTTTATTAAACTTTCCTTCAATTTCTAACTCTGTCCTATTAGACACTGACTGTAGGTAGGTAATCAACATATGTTTTACATAACCAGTTACCGGATAGATGATACCAAAAGGGATTGAGGAAATGGGTGATTGCCATGAACAGTATTGGAGTGTCCCAGCTGTGCCTTTATTGTGGTGTGTGAGTGTGCCGGGCTTGAATGAGCATATACGATGGATGGGGAGCATGAACTCAGACAAAGGATGAGGGACATTTATTAGGGTCCTGACGGCAGCCACTGGTCGGGTGCTGTAGGCAGGTTAGATCACAGTTTCTGAGATAATAGTGGGGGGAGGCAAGGCACGAGCAGGAGAAAAGAGTGTTGAGTGCGTGAGGTCAGAGGCACAAATAAGCAGTCAACGCAGACAAAGAAAGTGCTGGAAGTGCTTGGTTAGACAGAGAAAAAAGAGGTGGGTCAGCGTTTCAGTGTAGAATGGGGTTTGCCAGAGAGTGTTTCATGTGCGAGTTGGGAGGTGCGTGCATGCATGCATGCGTGCGTGTGTGTGTGTCTGAATAACTTTAACTGGTACTTACAAATCTTTTATCATCACCACCCCCAAACTACAATACATACATATATATACACAGGGGGATACACCCACACACATGTACACACACCACACACGATTCTACTCCAAAAGTCCACAGTTGGCATGAGTTTCTTGGTGTGGCAGTAGAGATGCCCGCTGTGGTTTCTAGGGAATGCTCCCCTAGGAATTCCATTTTCATGTTTCCTTCGGTCAAAATCAAAGAAATTTGCATCTGTCTCTATGCTTAACCAATGTCTCTAGCACAATGATCTGCTTTACTTTCTGCAGTTGAATCAATCTATTTTGCCTCAGGAAACAGGCTTCTGTGTTAGTTCCACCACTGTCAAAAAACCTATGGGAAGTGGAATCGACAAGGTTGGCATTTCATATCATTTCATTATTGAGGGTTTCCTTTTCATTAATGTCACCCTCCCTCTTTTGCAGACCTTCTTGGAGTCACCCTCCTCCCAAATCTGAATTCTAACACTGCTCCTGATGGAACCGTTTAAATAAACCCAACATTTAGCTTGCCTTTACCAAAATCACTCTTACTAGCTGCTATTATCCCTTATAATTTCATAATCACTTTGGCTTAGAGTGACTCAGAATTTTAGCCTTCTGTCCAATAAACTCTGGCAATTGTTGGTGGTGGAAGGTTTAGGGTGCTGTGAGCAAGAAAATAGTTGTGATGATGGGGTCTGGTGAACCAGTTATAGTGAAAGGTCAGGAAGACTTAGGGCTTCCCAAGGTATTAAAATTATAGCTTAAAGCGGGGATGGCAGGGTGGCTCAGTTGGTTAGACTCATGCTTTGAGCAACAAGGTTGCTGGTTCGATTCCCACATGGGCCAGTGAGCTGCGCCCTCCGCAACTAGATTGAAGACAACGACTTGAGCTGAGCTGCCACTGAGCTGCCGCTGAGCTGCCAGTGGGTGGCTGGATGGCTCAGTTTGTTAGAGTGCATGCTCTTAACAAGATTGCCAGCTTGACTCCTGCATGGGATGGTGAGCTGTGCCCCCAGCAACTAGATTGAAAATGGTGACTGAGGGGCCGGCCGAGTGGCGTGATGGTTAAGAACAGGTTTGGGATGCCAGAGGGCCCCGGTTCAGATCCCACATATGAGGGCCAGTGACACTGCCCTCTACAGCTAAGATGCTGAACAACAGCTCAACCTGGAGCTGGGCTGCCGTGAGTCACCAGCAACGGTGTAGGCTGCAGCCCCTGCTGCAGTGGGTTGCCATGGGCTACCGTGTGTAGCCAGCAGCCAGTGTGAGCGGCCAGCAGCCTCAGTGAGCAGCCGTCCAGAAGCCAGCGACTAATCTGCCTCACCCGGGAGAGCGCACTGATGGTGCCAACTTGGGCCAGTGAAGCAACGTCCTCCACAACTAGACTGAAGAACAAGGACAGCAACTTGTCTGTTCCCCTTCCCCCAATTCCCCAGCACTGTTCCCATCCCCCCAATTCCCCAATAAAAATCTTTTAAAAAAAAGAAAAAGAAAAAGAAAATGGTGACTGAGCTTGGAGCTGAGCTGTGCCCTCCACAGCTAAGATTGAAGGGCAACAACCTGACCTAGAGCTAATGGGTCCTGGAAAAAAACACATAATTTCCCAATAAAGTTTAAAAAAGGGGGGGGGGGCTTAAAACAACCCCAGCTAGATATTGAGATTGGGAGGTGGTGGAGAAAAAGCCTTTAAGTTTACAGCCTGTGAAGTCAGACTATTTAAATCCATCTCTGCCACCTATAGGTCTTGGGTTTTGGGACAAGCTATTTCAATCCTATGTCTCGATATTCCCAGCTGTAAAGTGGGTATAATAAAATGCCTATCCTCAAACTGTTTGAGCAGTTTTCATTTCTGAGTGGTCTGGAACCAAGTTGTACCACTTGTTAAACATTTTGGATATCATCCCAGTATAGAACCATAAAATAACCATGTCTTACGGTTTTTGTATGAAGATTAAATGGGTCACCAATGTAAAGCCTTTAGTACTGTACAAGGGACATGCAAAATGGAAATACTGGTTGCTGTTATAATTACTCATTTTCATTATTATTTCTCGAGGGTCAAAGAGCTTTCATCTGGGTCACAGATGTTATCTCATAAAATCCTATGCTATTAAAATTATTATTATTATAGTCATTTTATGGCCTTTTATAGATGAGAAAGTTAATATAATCATTTCATCAGTTTTTATAGGTGAGAAAACCAAGAGTCAGTGTGGCTGAATGAACTGCCAATGTGACAGAGCTAACAAGTGGCAAAGATGTGACTTCGCCCTGGCCTGGCTCTGATACCTTGTTACTACACTACATTACTTTGGATCAGAGGGAGCATTTATAAAACCCCAAGACAAAAAGATGGGTCAAAACATCCACAACAGTAACATCTATGGGTGCCAGAAAACGGGATTGAAGGAGCACTGAGCAGAAATAATATGATGCCAACACCTGCCATGGCTTTCACAGCTTTGCTTTAATTAAAGAGGAAGATCTTAAATTCCACAGGCTCAGGTCTAGTCCTGGGAGCAGAAGCTCAGATGGGAGAACAACTAGTCCTCACTCCATAGGTAAGACCGAAATACAAGACGAGAAGGCAATTCAAACCCGCGGGTTTCTCTTTTATGAGAGATGCAGTGGATGGTGTGGTGTGTCACCCAGATCCCTTCTTTCAGGACCAAAGTACCTATTCTCGTAGGTGCTGGGAGTGTTGGCTGCCAACAGTTCTCACTGTGTCCCTCTTGGAGCACTGCCCTCAGTTGAAGAGAGCACACCTGTCCAGGATCAATCTCCTTCCTGGGAACAGCCCACATCCAATCAGTGGTCAGTACAGGGCTGTGAAGGACTGCTCCCCTTGCATCAATGTGAGGTGACCCCGGGTAGGGCCACCCAGCTCCAGAACCACCCCGTCCCTGTGACATCTGCTGAGGCCCTTGTTCTAACTCCTTCTCTTTCAGCTTGGCCCTCTGCCTTCACTTCATCACAGGTATTCACTCTAACAACACTGCCCAGTAAGTTTCCCGCCCACAGATAAATGCGTCAGAGTCTATTTCCCAGGAAACAGCACTGCATTATGGGGTAAAGCTTGCATCTTTGTGGTGGCAGCCAACTCCAGTTCATCTCCATATTTCTGAGGGGGTTCTAATGGCTTGTCAAATATTTACTGCAGTACCACTGAATATATCAGAACACAGGAAGTATCAGGAGCACTTTCAGGAGCATCAGAATGAGAATATTTCATTGGTTTCCAAGGAGCCATTTAGCTGTTGTCCGAGTCTCAGTCAGGGGTCTAGGCAGAGACCCAGGGGGGAAGGAGCACAGCCATGAACATCCCTCTATCTCCAGGTACCTGAATGCTCAGGACACCAAGGGGGGATCTTAATCACCACTAAACAAACGATGAAGTGGTATCCTTCTGTTCAGTGTTTCAGAAGCTTCTTCCTCCCAATGGTGGAAGCTTCTACACAGGCCCCCAGACAAGTCCCTTTGGAGTGGAGGCACTGTGGCCACAGGGTTGCCCTCCAGGCACGACAGAACATTCTAGAAACTCTTCTGGGTACGGAGATCACAAAGCACACTTTTGTGTTTCTTAGGAGTGAAGGGAAGGGCAGAGGACAACCACCTTAGGGTTTCGGAACTTGTGTGACACCTCATCTTCTAGTCTACATCTCTGACCAAATCCCCTCACCTCTGGTCACACCAACACCCTTCTTCAAATGTGGCCTACTCTTCCATTTTTCTACACCTTCTCCCATCTTCTGCCCTGAAGATCCTGCAGGTTCTGTAAGGCTTAGATGAAATGTGATCTGTAATGTCATCGAGTCACAATCGATTACTTCTCTAAGGATATATAGTAATCAAGCTAAACTTTTTCAGAAAGCAATTGAACTTTGCATGTGTTCATCATCTTAGCGATAATAATTTAATCTCTGAAATTCTATCCTAAAGAAGTAATCCAAAATGTACACACAGATTTTTTTTTAATACAAAGATATATAAAACTCCTAGGCATGACCATTAAAAACAACTCCTGGTTTTTCTCTCATTCCCTGTCTTCTTTAAGTAGGATTGAAGCTCTGTGAGGACAATGATCATGTCTGGTTTCTTCATTTCTGTATCCCCAGTATCCAAAACAGTGCTTAGTATCTGGTAAATGTCCAACAAATATTTAAGGAATGAATAAATGAATCTTCAAATGTGCAGAAGATGGCTGAAAACATTGAAATTGTGCTGATATATGAAAAAGGTTTGCATTAAAGGAGAGTACTCACGTATTTCTGGGTGGAAAGAGTTAACATCGTAAGATGCCAAACTCTCTAATAATCTATGAATTGATAGCATTTCCACTCAAAAAACAAATTGACATTTTTGTTTTGGAACTTGAAAAATTATTCTAAACTTCAGCTGGAAGAAAAAAATAAAACAGTCCATTTGTTTTTAAAAGGAGAAATAGAAATTTTGTCCTGCCAGGGTGTGTGCGCGCACATGAACACACACACACACACACACACACACACACTGCTGCTGGAAGTTATAGAATTTTCTCAGATATCCATGGTGAACTGGGAGAATGATCAAAATGTAAGCATATCCATGCAAGAAAATGAGATATGCACTTTCAACCATGGACTATAAATACTGATATAGGGAATTAAAAATATTTTAGAAAAGAAAGCTACACTCCAACAAAGATGGAATTATAGAGCCTTGTGGGGACTGCCCTCTCCCTCCCACTGAAACAAGCTAGCCTCAGAATAGATCTATGAGAGAACTGATTCCAGATAATGTAGGAGTACAATGGAAAGCCAGAGCTGGTCATGACAGATTTGCAAAAATTGATGAACAAAATGACATGACCTTCAATGCAAAATAACTATAGCTAAACACATATTCCAATATGAACCCAAGACGTGAGCACGGCATGAAAAAGACAGATGAATCCAGTCCAGAAAACAAATTATAACTCAAAGAAAAGAAGAACATTTTCTCTAAATAGACATATTTTCAATAATTAAGAGTTTGAAGATGATTAAATCTGAGAATTACATGAGAAAGGAGATAGATAAAACAATCCCATTATAGAATTCATGTATAAATTACAAATAAAAAGGAACAGATAAGCTATATTAGTGAGTTAAAATTAGTGACAAAAGAAAGCTTTGTGATATCATAGTGACTGTCTATGAAAAGGCAGACATTTTTAAAGACTCAACAACAGGGTGCAGAAAGACATGCAATCACAGGATAATTTGTGTACTTGAAATAGAAAATTAGAATAAAGAAAAAACTGAATATTTGGAACAGAATTATACTGTATGTCCCCAGAAAAATATGACTCACATGAGACAGGTCTGCTAGGTATTCAGGCATAAAGTGAATGTTGTTTATAAGGAGGAAAAGCAGGTTTTCTTAAAAGTTCTCTTAGGCACCAATTAGCATCAGAAGACAATGAACTAAGTCTGCACAATTCTAGAAGAAACTTAAACGCTGCTGAATAGTACATCCAATGCAAAGCAACAGGCAGATATTCTCAAATATGAGCCCTTCTTAGCAAAAACCATTGAGGGAATCCTGTTGAATAACAGACACAGTCAGAGGTGTAGTAAAGTAGTTAATCCATCTTTGTCTGAAGTTTAGAAATACCTTCGATGTCAGTACAATTTCCTTCGCTTTTGCTAAATGAAAGAAAATTGACAATGATAGCTTATTTGAAATAGCATGTAAAAATAATCCAAAATAGAAATACTTAAAAACATGCAGAGAATAAGATAGTAATACATTTTTTTCTTTTCATAGCTATATAGAGAGATGTCTTTAGTACTACGTAATTTGAATTACTAGTATTTGTAGGTGGTATGTTTGTTTTAGATGATTTTTATTAGTTTTTTTATTTGTGGGTATTTCTTGATTTTGAAAACCAGCATGTATAAATGTATAGTGAAGTAAATTCAGCATTGTTACATGTAAAGAGCAGGAGAAAAAAAGTAGGTCTTGGTTTTTACCGTGAACCAAGGCATGTGGAGGTAGAGAACTAGAAAGACAGAGAGATAGAGAAAGGAAGCTTTCCACCAGTGTAACATGGTAGGAGAAGCATCTCTCTGGAACTAGAGATGTAACCTGGACCTCCCTCTCTGGCCTCTTTCTTTACTCTCTAAAACATCATCCCATCATCTATGAAACTGGGGAAATGCTGCTATGTCAGGGGGGTTGCAATAATGAAATGAAATAATGCAGGTGAGAAGAACAAAGCTATCATTTGAGGGTGTCCACACCTGCCCCCCCCCAGGACTGTTCCGGTTTGCCAAGCCAAATCCTGGATGTAATGCTAATTAATGGGAAATAAAGTGAGGAGAAAATTTAAAAAAAAAATCACAGACAGTAGAGGCTGGCTGCTGTGGTGGAATAGATTGGATTGCCTCTCATTTCTTCGTAAAAACGTGTCAAAATTATTATTATAATTTCTTTTTTTTTTGCAGGTCTACCATTGCTGGTACCTATTTTATGTGGTCTGGGTAAGAGTTGAAATCCTGACTTGGGAGATGGAGCGTATCCACTGGCCCCCAGTGATTCAGAGAAACATGTGCCATAGTCAGATGGAATAGAGAAACCCCAGGATCTTCAAAGGGTTTGAGGAGAAGGCTCTCTGTCCCTCTTTTGGACCCAAACTGGTCGCTGAAGCCTGGAAGCATTGCTTCATCTCACCATTCTAAGGTGAGAGGCCATGTGAGAATATAAACAACACGAAACAAAAGTCAGGAGGATAGAATTCAACCCTATGGGTCCATTAGAGCCCCCCTCCAAATGTATTAGTTACATGAGCTAATTAATTTTATTTTATTTAAGAGAGGAAGTTGGTTTGGGTCATCGGTAATGCAGAGAATCCTATTTGAAACAGATGAGTTTGTTTCCATTGTCTTTATACTTTGGTTTGTTTAGTACTGATTTCAGAGGCCCTGTATTGTGTGAGTCCCAAAGATGAGAAAAAAAAGAAACATACTAAGAAATATTTCTGGAAACTATTAGGCTCCAGCATGGGGTTTCCTCATGGGGTTCAAGCAATACAAGCAGATGACTTGCATTATTTTCAAATTAGCTTTGGCGACGGAGAGTTCATTTTTCTCATATCTCATCACTCTAAGACTAATACCCACGGTTTGTGACTTTATTGATAAAACACCAATCAGACCATTTTGAGGCCTTTGCCTATCACACTCTGGGCTAGGAGAGCCATGCTGCCTGAGCAACCTTTCCTCGATGAACTCCTACTCGGCCTATAAGGCTCAGATCCAGAATTCAGTGAATGCCAATCAATGCCTAACTCCTATCCCACCACACAGGCTCTCTTGTGTTTCCATGGCAACCCCCTCTTACCTCTCTCATTACATGGCATTTGGTGATACGAGTCTCTCCCACTAGACTACAAGCTCCTTGAAGACAAGCGTGACTCACACATCCTTGTCTTTTTAGCACACACCACAGATGTGGCACATGGTAGATGTGCTGTATCTGTGTTTACATCCACCCCCCAAGTCCACTCCCTGCACTTCTTACCTCTACATCATGGAAACTGGCCTGTGTGGATGATGTCAATAGGATTCCTTGTCTTATGGTTTCCACTTGGGTTTGGCTAGGTTCCCCTTTAAAGGGGAAGAAAGTAAGGTTGGGATGTTTTTCCCTTGGTTCTTTCTAGTTGATCCACCATGAGTTGGCTCTGTCTCTCTATTTAAGGCCACAGGTACTCTCTCGGGGATCCAGGTACTGGTCCCTCCCCCTGCCTCTTCAGACCTATGAGTGTTAAGGGCTCCTCTTTGTAGCACCA
>NW_017731428.1:2919636-2927705 GCF_001890085.2 Hipposideros armiger | reverse complement strand
ACACACACACACACACACACACACACACACACACACACACACACACACAGAGTAATTACAATGGTGTAGTTGGTACTGAAAGAATGCTTTGCCTGGTGATGGAACAGGTTTAATTTTCTGAGGTATAAAACCATTAAATGTATTCTTCCCACAGTTATCGTTAACTGCTCTGTTGAATCTTCCTTTCACACTAGTTGGCAGCCATTTTAAGCATCTCAAACTCTTAACCCACCACCGTCCCTTCAGTATAGACTCAACTTGTGTCCTAATGCATCTGAGAGGCCTAGAAATGCATGAAGTCTTCTCTCACCTGCCCTTCCCCTCCCAGCACGCTAGTGAAATCCATACTGTGAGACCATCAACTCATATTTTCTGAGGAAATCTCAGCCGTTACTAAAGTTAGTCAACTCCCAATGAAGCTCTTGTATGCCCAGGCCTAACAGCTACAATACATTCTCGGTGACACAGAACAGCAATTTCTTACATGAGTAAAAAAGCAGATTGGGCCTTTTAGCACCTCTCTGAAGCTTTGGCCTGCAACATTAACTCCAGTTTTAAAAATCCAAGTGCGAAGGGGATAAAAGGAATGACATTCAATTATAAGCATTTACATCTTCTCTCGCCCACTTCTCCCAAAGGAGCGAGACATATTACTGGCTAGGTCAACTGTGGATCCTCCTTTATTTATACAAAAGTTAGGACAAGGGGCAAAGGACCCACAAAACAAAACCAAAGACCCGAGCCAGAGAGGCCAGTGTTAGGGAGAGAGACAAGGACTGTCTAAGGCTGGGGAGAGTGGTCATTTTTCAGATGCACACAGTCTGGAAACAAGAGATTTGAGACAACTGAGGAGAGTTAAAGAGAAATAGAAAGGAAGTGATAAGGGGAAAGGGGATATTTTAAAGGAATTTTACTGGCTTTCAAGAATGCAGCCACCCCTTTTGCAACTTCTGCTTCCATTACTTTTTTGGAGACATATTATACTAAATATTTTGGTTGTCTTTAATTATTTTTAGTTGTTGGACTATTTGTTTTTATGTGACTAGTTGTACAGGACTAGTTGTAACACAGTTGTGTTACATGGACTCAATACGATCTTTCATTTGCCACACATGCCAGCTGTGTATTCTGGTTAAGAAGAATCAGTCCAAATGCTTAGGATGCCCTGATGCTGAGATTGTATAACAGTGATTTCTGAATGCTCCAGTGGTTTCCCCCAAAGTTCTTTCAGACAAATGTTTCATTGAAATTATTTCATTTCTAGTCACCCCTGAATTGATCCTCAGAAATCCTAGGTTCATCCTCCAGCTTTACTTTGTTAACTGTGTCATTAAGCTGTGAACCTCTTGAAGGCAGGAGAGATGCGGCATCATCTTTTTATATGGCCTGAGTTTAGCAAACATCCGCCTGGAACACACTGTGAACATTTAAAATAAGTGAATAGGAGTGTAAGGCTTCAGCCATTTCCAAGAAATCCTTTAGCTGTCTTTATAAAGTCCTGGATTAAAGAAGTCTTCTGGTATCATAAATGATTCATTCTCAAAGAATTTAATTACCTATAATTTTGGCAGGTATGACTCTTCCTTAAGTGGGCACATCAGGTGAACAGCTGTACCCTCTCTCCCCCTTCTCACACACACCTGGAATGCTGCCTTAAACAAGTATAAATGTTTCAAGTTTGCTTAACCACATGAAGACATGCAAGAGGAGGCAGAGACGATACAAGAAGGAATAGACAGGAAATAATATGAGAATTTAAGGCAATTCCTCAGGGAAAATAACTATTACAATAACCTCTTGGTTGAAGAAACCAATCAGTGTGTCCAAGAAACCTAAAAATATTTTTTTCTCAACGTTGGAAATTTCTGGATGTTTTGGGCAAACTGTTGAAGTACAGGAAACACGTAATATACAGACTTCCCTATGGGTACGCATGTCTCCTTTTATCACCATGGTTACTCTTATCGAAATTTATTAGCAATGATGGGCACTTAGTAACATGCTCACACTGAAGAGGTGAGAGATGTTTACACGGTATGATGACCATTGCTACTTTTTTCCCCAGCTGATCAAAGTGTCCCCGGTTTTCCCCTTCTACCTTTTTCTTATAAAGAAAATCACATCAAGTGCCTTCTGAAGGCTTCCAGTTCCATCCCAAAGGAGCGTCACAGTAACGTTTTCTCATCATTAATCACTGGGTGTTCTGATGTATTCTCTCCCCTGAAGTCATAAGTCACAAGTTTCTGATGTTTTGTCTAATCTCCCTCTCTCTCCCTCTCTCAGCATCCTGGTTCTCTGGAGACAAGTGTCATGGAAATGTTTTTGGGAAGATAAAAATGCATTCATCCTGCAGTCTCCACTGACCCTGTTATTCCAAGAGTCAATATCTATAAGAATGGCAGGTGCATTATCTCAAACATGGATTTTTCTTCTCCAAGTACTGTAATTATTGATGCTTTGAACTTTTCCTGCTCCATCCATCATCAAGGCTATCCTTGAAAAAATACTGCTTGAGTCTAGAGCTCAGAAGTCAATATCACTGACAACAGAAAGCATTTATGAAACACCTCTCAGCACTTATTCTTCTAAGAGCTTTTGGTGTGAAAACTTTTCCAACCGGCTCCACAACCCTAGCAGGTTAGCTCTACTACTATCTCTGCTTTATAAATGAGGAAAATGAGGTCCAGAGAGGTTAAGTAATCTCCTAAGGTCTCATATATACGAGACGTTAGTAGTAAATGGTAGAGCAAGGGACTGCCATAAGGGCATCTGCTTATAGATAGTTCCCTAAACCACTAGAACAGGCTGCCTCCATTTAACAGGAAATGGCACATATACAGGGTGTCAAAAAATGTATACACATTTTAAGAAAGGAACAAATTTCTTTTAAATTGTAATACTCAATATATACCGATAACAAAAGATGAATACAAGTCATGTGTATACATTTTTTTGGGCACCCCTAGTATACAAGAATTTTAGTCTTTACATAACCTTCATGGGGCCAATGAGCCCCCTGGGAATGACATACAAATGTGTGTGTATGTTTGTGTGTGCATTTATCTGAGAAGAGAGGCTTTTGCTTTCATTTGGCTCTCAGCTCCATAAACATAGCTAACGAACGATACAGGGAAAAACAGATTAGTCTTTTGAGATCTCACAACAACTGGTTTAAAATCCTGGGTCTGTTCCCCAGCAGAAAATTGAGCTTTATTAAGCCATTAACAGCTTTAATGTTTCTGATGTGTTACACAGAGAATAATAAAGCCAACTATTTAGGGTTACTGTGAGAACCAGATGAGATAACACACACACAGTATCTACAAGAACATCGGGCATATACAGCAAAAGAGTTCAGGTCTCCTTCCTGATCCCTCTGGATACCTGTAGGCAAGCGGAATGCTCCCCATCAATGAGGATAAATAGCGACGTCTTCAGCTTCCTCCTGTCCCAGGGTCTCAGGGATCTTTCCAAACTGTTTCGAGCCTGGAGTAGCAATTGTGAGAGCAGCTCAGAGGCCCAATGCTGGCTTCTGTTAGACCTGGTTCTCGCCTTTACACAACTGATCAGGTTTTCTCCAGGCCCGTGGGTCTTTTAGTCCTGATACACTTTTCTCTTGGCAGAAGACCAACTGGGAAAGAAAATCAACAAAACAACAACCTCAACCTTGCCCGATTTGGGGTAAATTCGATACTTTTTATTTTTTTAACTGAGAACAATCTGAATTTAAAGGAAAAAGCAGGTTAACCAAAAGAAACTCAAATGTGACTACCGATTTTCTATGGCTGCTATGATAAGTTACCACAAATTGAGTGGCTTGAAAGAACACACATTTATTATCATAAAGTTCATATAAGTCTGAGGTGGGTCTCGCTGGGCTAAAATGAAGGTGTTAGCAGGGTTGCATTTCTTCTTGGGGCCTCTAGAGAAGAATCCACTTCCCTTTAACACACACAGGCAGACCCCAAGTAGTCACTAGTCCCAAGACTCACCTCACTGATACTAGACTGACTTGATCAATACTATCGGAGCTACTTTTTGCTTGAAAATCACAAGCCAATGTATATTTCATTCCCAGTCTGTTTTTGCTTAAAACTAGTATGATGGAACTTATACCAAACAAGTGGACAGTGACAGGCATGTAATACATAGAAAAAACAGAAAAATCAAAGAATTTCTCTTTTGTCTCTAATGTGTTAGCACACTTAAGTTTGAAAATAGGGAGGTCTGATGATAGGAATTAGTAATAACTAAACCCTGAAATCACAGAACACACACACACACACACACACACACACACACACACACACACACCCAAACCCAGAAAACTACTAAGGAAGTTGCCGATTGCCTATAATTTTCCCAACATATTTACATATATGCACACATGTATGCACACATGCACACACACTCATACCTATACATGTATATATACATACACATACACAGAGGGTGTCAAATAATGTATACACATTTTAAGAAAGGAAAACTGTATTAAAATTGTAATATTTAATATATACCAATAACAGAAAATGAATACAAGTCACGTTTGACTTCTGCAATTACAAGAGGTGCTCAAAGTGGTTACCATCAGCATCCAGACACTTCTTTTTTTTTTTTTAAGATTTTTATTGGGGAATTGGGGGATGGGAACAGCACTGGGGAATTGGGGTAAGGAGAACAGACAAGTTGCTGTCTTTTTGTTCTTCAGTCTAGTTGTGGAGGACGTTGCTTCACTGGCCCAAGTTGGCACCATCATTGCGCTCTTCCCGGGTGAGGCAGATCAGTTGCCAGCTTCTGGATGGCCGCTCACTGCAGCTGCTGGCCACACACGGTAGCCCATGGCAACCCACTGCAGCAGGGGCTGCAGCCTACACCATCACCGGCGACTCATGGCAGCCCAGCTCCAGGTTGAGCTGTTGTTCAGCATCTTAGCTGTAGAGGGCAGTGTCACTGGCCCTCATATGTGGGCTCCGAACCAGGGCCCTCTGGCGTCCCAAGCCAGCTCTTAACCAACGCGCCACTCGGCCGGCCCCAGACACTTCTGATGACGGTGAACTACTACTTGAGCAACGTTAACCAAAGTGTCCCCTTGTATACATTTTTTTTGACACCTCCAGTATATACATTTCTTTATTCTAGTGCAGGCTGGACTTAGAAAGAGTCTTTGCATCATGATGCTAAGTGCCAGCCTCAATCAGAGCACTTGTATTTGAGCAAGTTTGTTATAACATACATTTGGGGGGGGGGTTGTCACTGGATGCATACAGATACTCATACTTCTAACAAGCCAATAGCTTCCCTTAGACACCTAAGGATTCCAAAGTGCGGGTACCCAAGTCGGGACTGTGGAAGCTAGATCTCAGTTGGGGAGCGGCACTGGGCTGAGGAAGAGTGTGGACCCAGCACAGCTGCCTTTCTTCTTGATTTAGATTCCTACTGACAATAGCATACTGGAAAGGACAGGTGTGAAGAGAAAGGAGAGTTCACGAACTTGGAGAGAACAGCGGGGGAAATTCCAAGGATGAGGCAGGACGTAGCGGTAGATTCTGCCAATTCTCATAGCATACTAAGGCGCTTGCTGATGCTGGGAACCCCAGAAAAGGAAAATCAGACCTCTCTGATAACCTAGAAGGGCACAGATACGGAGAACAAGAGTCAATCATAAGAGTGACAGAAGCTAGAAGGTCAGGCTAATGCTTTGGAGCTGATGTCACCATGAGAAAATACCCAGGTAAACTGACCCATACCCTCAGAAACGTAATGCCCTATTTCCTAGATGCAGAAAGACTTTGAGAAATCTGATCCACTTGACCAGTGGTGGAATCAACATTCCGACTTCCAAGACTTCCTATGTTTTGCATCATGCTGCTTGGAGGCAGACTATGGGTCCTTACATGGTATGTTAAAAGCATTTGGACTTTATTCAGTAGGCAACAGGGAATCACTGGCATTTTTTAAGCAATGGACTGATACATTATCATCTTTGGTAATCTCTTTTTAATGAATACATTTGTTTTGTTGTTGTTGTCCCACGAGGAGAAGTATACAGTGGTTAGCCTACGCAAATCCTTTTTTTTTTAGAGAAAGTAAATATATAAAAAAATAAATGCAAATAAAAAAATACCTAGAGTATGTTTCCAGGAAAATAATGAATAATAATGGCCAGAGAATTAAGAAGCATGAGTCATATAAATCATAGCCAACCAGAGTTCCAAGTAATCTTTCCTTACAGAAGCTCTTGATAAATGGTCAATAAATGTTAAGTGGGATATTATTTTGTAGTTAATTTCCCTTATTCTTTAGTTTTACTCTCCTAAGTAATTTCACCATCCAATTTATAATTGGAGCACGTAGGAACATACACATAATCATTTTTTCTTACAGTGGAATAGAGTGCAAAGAATTTGTTTCAGACAGCTAAGTGATTTACAGTAAGACCTACTAGACAATTCTGAAAGCATAATTCATATCTCCTGAGCTTTCTGCTTGTTTAAAGTTAACAGTTAGTGGTGGAAAGGAACATTAGATTTGATTGAAAAATAGTGCATACATTATAAAAAAAGTCACAGTCCAATTGACTCTGCCAGGTACCCAAATTTACATTGATTTTTGTTTCTGCAGTGCTAATAATTCAGCATTATATTAACACTACATTAAAAAAAAATTCTTTCTTTGTTTTACCTTTCCTGCATTTGTTGAAAACTCCCCCTCAGCCTGCTGATTTTTGACAACCTGTTGGAAGGGAATGATAACACAGGTTTTTTTTTCCCTGGGCCACATTACAGCACAGCTTCCTGACAACCTTGTCTCTGGCTAAACAAATCATTTGCACCCTGCCTGATTCCTTTCCGTGTTTGTAATTCAATTGCAATTTGTTCCTTCCCATGGCTAGATGAAAATGTGGTCATCAGATGCAATTCTTCCTGTTTGAGCATCTTAAATAACATGTTTCTGGAGCGCAACACATAAATATTTTACTAACCACAATGTAGGTTTTAGGAAATGGCAGAATAAAAGTGGTAGAGAAAAGATTTCCTATAGATTCATTGTTACAGTACTTAGCGGCCATTTTATGGTTTGCTGCATTCATTAGGCTCTTGACAAAAGTGTTTCTCATCCAAAGAAACATAGTGATAGAAACCTGTGCTGCTCAACTGCTTGCCTTAGCAGGCTTACATTTTCTTCCTAGTTGAGTTGGGATGCACTAGATCAAGTATGCCCAGGCCTGATTTTAATTCACTCACTGCTTTTTTTTTTTCTTTCTTTTTATTCATAGCATTGCGACCTCCTGGGCAAATGAAGCACCACTGTAGAATAATGAAGTTTATACTGAAGATAAATTCTTCTCACTCTTGCTGGGCCAGTTACCTAAAAATATAAAAGGGAAAGAAAAAAAAAAAGGTGGAGATGTATAGGGGGAATGTTAATAAAGATGAGTGCTGTAAACATAATTCTTCTCTTCTCCAAGTTAAAAGAATTTTGCTTAAAAATATATTCCCTCTGGCCTGAAAACCTATTTCCCATGTCCTGTGGTTTCCCTTCCATAGGTGTCTTGAAAATAATTGGGTATTTAAAGAACCTCAAAAAATTGCCCATCACAGAGCCAACTGCTTCTTGGGACTCTCCCTCTGAGGCTCTTATTAATTTTTAATCAGCTTGCTGCTGTTTCGGGTCTTTAGGACTCCTGTAAGTAAAAGAAAAATGCCATGTGGGCGGCAGACAGGAGAGAGTCAATAAACGCAGAGACAAAAGCTGGTGTGGCTTCAGCAAAGGTGGAGTTGAAGCAGTTTTACAGGAGAGAATCACTCCCTGAGCTGGATCAAAGGTGGGAATTACAGTCCCGTTTCTCTCCAGCTGCCTGACTGGTGCAGATTGTGTGCATTCCTTGGCGTTTATTTTTATAGATTAATGCCAGTCCTGGGCTTTTGCGCTCAGAAGGCCATCATGACTTGGTTCTCTAGGGGTTTTTCTAATAGATGCCTAAACCTCACCCTTCACTCCACTATTTATCTCCCCTCCCCTCCAGGGTTTTTTGCTTTTTGTTTTTTTGTTTTTGCAGGGCGGGC
>NW_017731428.1:2906672-2913912 GCF_001890085.2 Hipposideros armiger | reverse complement strand
TCAACATATATTCTTAGTTGCATCGCAATGCAATTCTAACTGATTTTATTCCATTTAAAAAAGAAAAGACCTTAAACTCTCAACAAAATACTAGCAAACCAAATCCAGCAGCAGATTAAGAGGATTATACAGCATATCTAAGTGGGATTTATCCAGAATATGAGTTGTAACAAGAAATCATTTCATGGCATTCATGATGAAAACACTGAACAAACTGCAAATAGAACACAACTTACTCAACATGTTAAAAGGCATTCATGAAAAACCCACAAGTAACATGAATCATCAATGGTAAGAAACTGAAAGCTTCCCCCCTAAAATCAGGAACAAGTCAAGGACAGCTACATTCATGATATCTATTCAACATCATATGAAGTTTCCAGCCAAATAAATTAGGAAAGACAAAACAAACAAATAAACAAACAAAACAAAAACCCCAAAACAAACAAATGAACAAACAAAAACAACCAACCAAATTGGAAAGAAGTAAAATTATATTTAATCCCATTTTATATGGTCTTATATAAAGAAAATCCTAAGATTTTCTAGAACTAGAACTAATAAATTAATTCAGCCAAGTTGCAGGAAATGAGATCAATACACAAAAATCTGTCTTCTTTCTATACACTAACCATGAGCAATCCAAAAAATGAAATTAAGTAAACTCCATTTATAATTGCATCAAAAAGTGTGATATTGGCATCATGGTAGACGTACTGATCAATGGAACAGCAGAGTCCAGAAATACCTTCTTTATTACTAAAGGCCAATGCCAGTTGAGTATATGCATGAACTTGAGAATGTCTTGATTCCCAAGACTGCGATATCAAAATCTTTAATCAAAATTTTAGCAATGGATGAAGTGATAATATCTATGATGTCTTTTTATCCAATGATAGTCAACATGTGCTAAGTTGAATCCCAAAGTTTTGAAGAGCTGCCTTGAAAGCTGTCTAAAGAGATAAGGAGGATGGAGACAAATCACAGGACGCTGTCCACCACCACTCCCACCAGAGTAACTTCCTTTTCATCTAGTTTGTTTATTGTGTCTTTATAAGATTGGTAGACATGCTAAAATTTACACTTTTTTTTAACTTTCCAGATTTTCACGTTTGAAGGGGTCTGACCAGAAGAATCTGTCTTACTTGCCTTTCATCCCAATTATATTATCTTCGAAAGCCATGAGAGATGGATGCCTTCTGGGAGAATAATGCCGGGAGAACCTAGGATTCTGTGGGATATAGAACTTGCAGTGCACTTAATGCTTATAATGATGCAAACACACCTGTGATGTAGGCAGTGCAATTAATAGGATCCCTATTTTTCAAATGAAAAACTGAGATAGAGAAAAAGTGAATGAGGTGGTAGCTGAGCTAAGAACTAAACTCAAGTTTATCTCACTCCCAATTCAGCAGTCTTGGTGTCTGTAGCTCTAGAGCTTAGTATATTTTACTCTGAAATACTTAAAGTGAACTCTTCAAAAAGCTTAGAATAGGGCCTCAAGAATAAAACACTGATACTTAAAACTGGCCTATCTTTGGCCTTATAGATTTTCTAAATATGATTTGCCACTACATAGGTTCTGTACTGGATTGAATGATGTACCCCCCCCCCCAAATCCATGTGTGCCTGGAACTTGTGAATGTAACCTTGCTTAGAAATAGGGGTTTTGAAGATATAGTCAAGTTAAGATAAATTTACGTTGCATTAGAGTGGGTTCCAAATCTAATGAAACTGGTGTCCTTATAAGAAGAGGGTAATCTGGACACAGAGACACAGACATGCAGGGGAGAAGGTCAAGAGGAGTGTTAACCTAAATATAAAAGGCCAAAGTGAGAAGTAACACGTGTTTGTTTGAGATAAAAAAGAATTGTAATCCGAGTGCATAGATTCAGGCAGAAACCCGAATTAGGTCCTGATTATGGGATGAAGGCAAGGGTTTATTATGAGAAAGGGAAGGGAACTAATTACATGCATAGAAGGAAGGAATTTATATTGGCTTTGTTTATATTAATTTTCTCAGAAGACAGAGGCAGAGATTGGAGTGGTGCAGCTCTAAGGTAAAGAACACCCAGGATTTTCTACAACCACGATAAGCTGGAAGAGGTGGGGGAAGAGTTCTCACCTATTAGCTTCAGAGGGAGTGTGGTCCTGCCGACAACTTGAGTTCAGACTTTTAGCCTCTGAAGCCATGAGAGAATAGATTTCTGTTATGTTAAGCCACCCAGGTCGTCACGGCAGCCCTTGAAGCTACTATAGGCTCTGTTTAGAAAAAGAGTCTTCAGCTTCCATTCTCAACTCAATGGTCCCTGGATTGAAATGAGTTCAGATACTGAGAAGCATTAGTAATAGAATAGTAAAAGAGGCAAGTTCTTAGCAAATGTGGATAAGGTTGATCTGAGAAAAATGGGAGTTTTCCATAGGGCTCCAGCCACTAGTTTGGTGCAAAGAATGCAAGGATTTAAAGACAGGGCTAGGGGGCCGGCCGAGTGGCGCGATGGTTAAGAACTGGCTTGGGACTCCAGAGGGCCCCGGTTCGGATCCCACATATGAGGGCCAGTGACACTGNGAGCGTGGGATCCACAGGAGGAAGGACGGAGGGTGGGAAGGAGAAAGGGAGGGAGGAAGAGCGGGAAGGAGGGAGGAAGGATGATGGATGGACCTATAGGTCAGCAAAGAGGCCTATAGCTGACTCATCCTCACCAAAGAACCCGTTACGAATGGGCCACCTATTACAGTGGAAAATAATGCCTAAAATGACGCAGGATATAATGAGAAACTCTGGAAGTTATTCAATACTGATCTTGTATTAGAGTTAGGCTGTGAAGGACTCTTTAGGCCTCAGATGAGGATTTTTAGATTTTATCTTATTGGTTGGAAACTAAATGGCAATTGAGGAGTTTTCAACAATTTAATGAGGTATAAGTGACATAGAATAAGCTGCATTATTAAAAGTATACAGTTTTATATGCTTTAAAATATGTATAACACCTGTGAAATGATCACCACAATTAAGATAAAGAACATATCCAATCCTCTCAAAAGCTTCCTTATGTCTTTTGGAATCTCCCCTGTACATCTGTGCCCACCCCAGGCCCCAGAAAACCTTGATATGATTTCTGACACTATAGATGAGTTTGCATTTTCCAGTATCGTATATAAATGAGATACTCCTTTCTGGTTGGCTTCTTTCACTCGTCGCGGTTGTTTTGATATCCATCCATGTGTCTGTGTGCATCAACTGTCCATTATTTATTATTGATAAATAATATTCCATTGTATGATGATCACAGATAAAGCTTCAGTGAACATGTGTATACAAGTGTTTGTATGGACATATGTTTCCATTTCTCCTGGGTAAATGCATAGAAATAAAATGGCTGGATCATATGGTAAGTGTATACTTTACTTCTTAAGAAATTTCCAGCTGTTTTCAAAAGTGGTTAAATCATTTTACATTCCCACCAACAGTGTATGAAAGTTGTATTTGCTCCAACATCATCACCAACACTTGGTATGGTCAGTCTTTCAATTTTAGACATTCCAGTGGTAGCCAGTGGAAACTCCTGGTTTCAATTGTCATTTCCTTTATGATTATAATATTGAGAATTTTTTCATGTATCTTCCATGGTAAAGTTTCTGTTCAAATATTTCACCCATTTTTTTTTTCATGGCATTGTTTTCTTATTATTGATTTTGTAACTTCTTTATATACTTTTGATATAAATCCTTAATCTGATATTTTATATGGAAATACTTTCCCTCAGTCTGTGACTTGTCTTTTCATTCTCTTAACAGAATCTTTTGAAGAGAAGTTCTCAACTTTTGATGAAATCCAAATTTATTGAGGTTTTTCTTTTATAGATTATATTTTTGGAGTCATACGTAAGAAATCTTCGGGCAATTCAAAGTTGTAAAACTTTTCTCCAATATTTCCTTCTAGAAATGTTATAGCTTTAAATTTTGGTTTGTGATCAATATTGAGTTATATTTTCATATGGTACAAGGCATGGATTTAAGTTCATATCTTTACAAGTGAACACCCAATTGTTCACATGACTTGCTGACAAGACTATCTTTGCTCCACGACATTGCTTTTGCACTTTAAAAACAAAAATCAAATGACTAAATACATGTGAGTCTAATTCTGGAAGCTCTGTTCTGCTCCATTGATTAGTTTATCTTAAGTAAAAACCAGACTTTCCTGATTATTCTAGCTGCACGACAAGTATTGAAATCTTGGAGTCTAAGTCTAAGTCCTTGCACTTTGTTCTTCTATCCTTTGCCTTTCCATGTGAATTTTAGAATTAGCTTTCTGTAGTTAAAAAAAAAATCAAGAGGATATCTTATAGCACATTGAAAGGTACATATACTGGTTTGTTCTGATCTTAGGAAATTATGTATTTGCATCACTAAAACATCCATTTGCTGTGGATGACCTTTTAGCTATTTTGGAAAGACTTTTCCCCCTCCCCCTTAGGCACAGATATGCTGCAACAATAATTTACCCCCCAATCTGTGTGACTTACAATAACAAAGGCTTATTTCCTTCTAGGCTACTTGTCTATGGCAAGTTGATTGCGGCTCTATTCCATATTGTTTTCCTTCTCAGTCCTGGGTTGAGGGAGCAGCATCTATCTGGGACAGTGCAAATCTTATAATAAAGGATGAAGGAGAGATGGTGCAACCAACTTACATGTTTGCTGAGATGTCACAAGTCAGATCCACTCACATTTCATTGGCTAAAGCCACACAGATGGACAAAACTGATGGCAATGGAATGAAACAGAATTCTCCCAGAGAAGGCACCATCAGAAAGAGGATATAATTATTCATAACAGAATACAATCTCACAGACACCAAATAGCTCTTTCAATGACTACTTTCAGAACGGTGTGTCAATTTGCAAATGGACAGGATTAATTTAATATACAATGAATTTTTTTCATGGGAAATAGTAAGGAAGCCCACTCATTTTGCCTTGCTTGGCTATGCCTCTATCCCTCCCAACCTCACTCCTCTTGATTGCAATCAAGAATCTTTTGGGATACTATGACTTCACAGCTTAGTGCCACACCACATATTTCTGGGGAAAGTGGCAGTATTATTCCTGTATCATTGTTTTGCCTATCCCTTTTTACTTTGTTTCTAATATTTAATATTTGCTCAGAGATATGTGTAGACAATTTACAAATATATGTAATTCACTAAGAAACCAATGCTCCCTAAATAGATTTAAATCTAAGTGGGAATAGAGAAGTTGATTGTCTGGAATCCAATAAAATAATTATCATAAAAGCTATCATTAATTAAGCATTCAGTGTGCACCAATTATGATTGTAAATGGCTTACTTGCATTTCTCATTTAATGCTTCTGAGAATGAGAGTGCTATCAAGTAGATACAATTGTTATAATAAGAATAACAATGAGAGAATAGATGCAGAGAGATGCTAAAGAACTTGTCTAAGAACTCAAGTATTTGAGCCTCGATTCAAATCCACACCTGTCTGACTCCAGAACCTAGGTCAATAACACTGTAATTTAAGAAGATGACCTTCAAACAATCTGAGAGCTGTTTTCTTTTTTTCTTTAAAGATTTTTATTGGGGAACAGTGTGTTTTCCCAGGACCCATCAGCTCCAAGTCAAGTAGTTGTTTCAATCTAGTTGTTCAGGTATACAATTCTGTAATACACCATCTATATATCACATTGTGTGTTCATTACCCAGAGTCATTTCTAACCAATCCCTANACATGTTTGCTTGATTATTATTATCTTTAAATACCTCCCTTCTTGTTTTTTAACAGATTAAATCAGCTAACAACTGCTAGATGACAGGCGACAGAAGGACAGTAGGCAGCAGTGGTTCTGAACCAAGGGCGTCTGATGACTTTGAGTTCAGGACCAAGTGGTATCTATATTCCATTCCAATCTGGGAATACTCAGGTATTAAATTTGATGCTACCCATGGCTGCTAGTAAATGTGTGATGAATGCATGATTGACGGATCGGATGAAGGAGCGATACCCATGAATCAAGATTAAATTTCTAAATTTTAAATTCACATTTCTCCTAGCCATAGAAAGCACGTAATATACTTACAAAAGGTTGTTGGAAGTCTCAGTGTTCTAAAAGGAGAGCATCATCAGCAATGGTTTTATATCAGCTTGAAGATGAAGTTCACAGTCCTTAATGGGACCACAAGTCTGCCCATGGCCTGGCCTCTGTGATGCAAAGTACAAAGACACTTCTCCCAAACTGAGGTTTGATTTTAAAAGATCTTGAAATAATAGGTGTTTTGATTAATTAATTAATTAGCTAATTAATTAATGTTTTATTCATTTATTAGTCAGGCTCAAAATGGTCATTTTCAAGTATATGGAAACAAAATTACCTAAGTGATTTTTCTAGAATAAACGTAAATATTACCTCCTCAGGAAAGCCTTCCTTAAGAATATAGCTTTTGGGGGAATCCTTTAAGTAATACGCTTATCAATATAATTTTTCATCTTTCTACTACATTGCAAGCTCCTAGAGAGAGCAAAGACTTCTTGTTTGTTTGTTTCTTTTGTTTTGCTTTGTTTTCAAGTCCATAGCTACAGGGACTAGCAGAATACATAGTTTATGGTTGGCACATATTAAATGTCTTTGGGGGAGCGTGGGATCCACAGGAGGAAGGACGGAGGGTGGGAAGGAGAAAGGGAGGGAGGAAGAGCGGGAAGGAGGGAGGAAGGATGATGGATGGACCTATAGGTCAGCAGAGAGGCCTATAGCTGACTCATCCTCACCAAAGAACCCGTTACGAATGGGCCACCTATTACAGTGGAAAATAATGCCTAAAATGACGCAGGATATAATGAGAAACTCTGGAAGTTATTCAATACTGATCTTGTATTAGAGTTAGGCTGTGAAGGACTCTTTAGGCCTCAGATGAGGATTTTTAGATTTTATCTTATTGGTTGGAAACTAAATGGCAATTGAGGAGTTTTCAACAATTTAATGAGGTATAAGTGACATAGAATAAGCTGCATTATTAAAAGTATACAGTTTTATATGCTTTAAAATATGTATAACACCTGTGAAATGATCACCACAATTAAGATAAAGAACATATCCAATCCTCTCAAAAGCTTCCTTATGTCTTTTGGAATCTCCCCTGTACATCTGTGCCCACCCCAGGCCCCAGAAAACCTTGATATGATTTCTGACACTATAGATGAGTTTGCATTTTCCAGTATC
>NW_017731428.1:2886468-2901382 GCF_001890085.2 Hipposideros armiger | reverse complement strand
AGCAACTTGTCTGTTCCCCTTCCCCCAATTCCCCAGCACTGTTTCCATCCCCCAATTCCCCAATTAAAATAAATCAATAAATAAAATTAAATTAAATTAAAAAAAATAAAGACAGGGCTAGGATCTCATTCTCAATATGTCACCATCCACAACTGAGAGCTTGGGCAAGGCACGTATTCCCTCCAGACCTTTTCCCTCGCCTGTAAAAAGGGAATCCTTTCTCTATTTACTGATATTCAAAGGCATAGTGAGGATCTGACAACAAAACAATTGAGAAATGTTTCGAGAATTCTAGAACTATTCAATCCATAGTCAGAGAGGACTGTGAAAATATAAACCCATCTAATTATTTTTATTTTTCTCTGTTTGCAAGCTAGAGTCTTCAAACATGGGGTGAGGAAATCAAATGGCTGTTTCGTTTCCAAAATGTTAAGCTTTTCTCCCTTTCCTAACCTAAAGCCCATAGAGGACAATCTCCATGCTCTGTTTTTCTATTAACCTAGCTTGTCAAAGCTGCAAGCACTCCGGGAAAATAGCAACAACAAACAAACTCACACAGAGACACGAAAACAGTGCTATGATAACCTTCAAAGCAGGAACTAAAAATGACCCTTCCTCATTGCTTCAAAAGGAAGAATTAATTATTTTGAATACAATTAAGGCAAATGGCTGGGCATTTGTTTGTTTACTCTTAGATGCCATTCCTTGCTGGGCAGCAGGGCGGGCAGATCTCTGAAAACCACAGACACCTCTGTGTTAGAATCCCTGGAAGGTGATGGAAGGCTGAGAGAAGAGCCTGGGTATTATTCCCTCGCTCTCTGCCTTGGGCGGTGTCTCCAGCAAGGGCTGTATTTTCCCTATGGCCTCAGAGCCTTCCCTCCCACGCCCCAATTCCTCCCTCCATGGGTTCATTTCCTGTCTGTCAGAATCTGGGATTCTACCTCCCAATGCTTTACCTGGGCCCCTGCTCTGGTAACCCAGCCCCCACCCATCCTCCCTCCAGCCCTAGGGATAGGAGAGACTTCCTCTAATTTCATTTTTTCACTTTCCTCTTTGTTCCTTTATCGCTTCCAGCATCTTTGTAACTAAGTCCCTGTATTAATATCTCTCTATTTATTTTACCTGGCATGGTTTTTGTTTACCTGGGTGGACCCTTATTGAATCAGCAAGTTAAATGATTTTGTCTCTGCATGGAAGAAGGCATAAGCATTTCCAAAATTTTCTGACTTGCTAGCCTTGGGAAAGATTGATATACACTATAGCGTTGCAAAACTCTAGCCACACAACTATTTACCTTGCTATAAATGCATGTATTAATAACACTAGGGGCACATAAATACGTCTTTATTTTTCTCCTTTCTCTAGAGTGTGTTTGGAGAATATTTGTGAAACCAAATTTTTCAGAGATGTCAGGGGTGGATGGTAGGTGAAGGGATGTCTAGTATGTTCAGTTTCGCTTGGGAGTTTGGAATGTTTCTGCAGATAATGAGAGTGCACCCTGGTCCTTCTAACTGGTAAACTCTTTCTTATCCTACAAAATTATGCTCAGATATTTATGTCTGGGACAGATACTGTTAGCTGTTTACAAAATTTCTGGTTCTCCTAGTCTTCATGGTCACACAGTTATTTTACCTTTCTCAACTTCCTGTGTCGGTGGGTAGGTAGGTAGGTAGGTATAGCCACGTGTCTTAGTTCTAACCACAGAATATAAACCAAAGTGATAGCATCATTTCTGGGCATGGCTCATAAAAATCTCTCATGTTGGCTCATCCATGCTCTTTTTCCCTTCTGCCCACTGACATGATGATTTGGGAAGCTATGTGTTGATGATGGCAGAGCCTCTGTCAGCCTGACTCTCTGAAATAATCCATGGTGGAAGGTCAATCTACTGACCCATTCTCCCACTGAGGACTGTTACATGAGCCAAATAAACTTATTTGGGGCTATTACACAACTGGGGTCTATTTATTATAGCACCTAGCATATCCCTAACCAATATGCTTCTCCAAAAGCCCTTCTTTCTCTCCTGCAGAATTAGTGCTTTCCTTTTGATTTATGTACTTTGTTTACATATTTATGGCAGCCCTTATCATATTGGATTAGAGTTATTTGTTCATAAAATGCTCTGTCCCCCCCCACACACACACACACCAGAACAAGAGCTCTCCGAGGACAGAGAGAGGTCCCATTTACCTTCATGTCCCCTGCGCCATGAGGTAGAGAGCATACAAAGTCTCAAGAATCCCATGTTGAGTTAAATGGACTGGAATTAGGGTCTTGCTTAGTCTGACTTTCCTTTCCCCAACCTTCCCAGGATGAAAATCTTATCCCTGAACCTGACCATGTTTGACCATTGCCCACTGTTTTCTGCCAAACTTATTACTCCATCTAGCTACTCATCTACTTATGTATTAACTCGAGACTTCTAAATGTCAACCGTTGGTCTGCTCCCCACTTCCCTACAGGACTGTCTGACCTCTAAGCTCTATCTGTCTCCATTATGACCCAAAGCCTTTAGTCTCAGCATGACAGTGACGCTGACAGTATCCTGGGGAATGAAAATAAGTATGTTTTTATGAGCACAGAATAAAATCTCCCTGAATTCATCCTCTGAGCTGTTATTTATTTAATTGGAAGAATGATCCAACCAAACTGCAAACCTCTGAATTTTAAATTTAATCACTGTTAGTTATAACCCAGGATTAAACAAACTAACAACCATGAAAACCCACGAGTCCTGAGGTCAGAACATAGGTCAATTCAATGAAACGTAGATGTGGAGGAGTTTTTAGCTGTAGAAGAACAGGAAAAATAGAATAGCAGAATCTGTCTTTATATTCTTTATCCAACAAGAGTGAGAGTAGAAGGTGCATTGTTAACATTGTACCTCACTGGTACTTTTGTGTTAAGAATTGTACAGGCTCCTACTCCATTCTATTACAAAGTAACTGAATCATAACATGTCAGGGATGCAAGGTCCCCCTCAATTCATATAGGCTCATGGTTCCTGCCATGTTGAGAGATGTGGGCCTTGTGAAGTACATTTTCCTAGTTATGGACACATACACGTACATACACATTTCACAGATAATTTCAATGGTTCAAGTATTCCCTAGAGGACATCTATGATCTCTCATCCGTCCACGGAAGCCCATTAATGAAACCTTGCATGAGCCGACAAATACGTGTGCAAATAAACTATGAAGTTTATTCCGTATAACACTAGAGCACAATAAATGCCACGCTCATTAATGTATCAGTTTCTCCTAATTAAGTTTCATCTACTTCTAGGTCCTGTACACCGGGCACACAGAAGAGTCCATCTCAGTCTTCATTGGGAAGTCTATCTCTTCCATTCCCCCAGGATTATATGTAAAGGTCCTAAGGTCTCAGTGCAGGTCATCAAGAGAGTTTATACTAGCTGATGTACTCCGGGTCCGGGGCCACAAAGCAACTGCTCCCAGGCTTGGGTACACAACTTTCCCTTTGGCTCTAAAAGCTCTCACTCCAAGCATTGTGTCACATCCATAGCACCAAGACGCCCCATTAGAAATATTGTCATCTCTAGGGAAGGGAGCATTGTGACCATACATGACAATTACACTGCTGGTGAGTAATCCTGGAGGCGCTGCACCCTAATTCAATGCCCAATTCCAGGGGAGGAACTCTAAAAGGTTTCTCAACGCCTACAGTTTTCACCTTCTCTGTTCCAATCACAGGGAGAAGCCAGCATAAATCTTTTCAACTGCTTTTTTCAGGACAGGAGGGCCATCAATCTTAATAGTTGAGCACCTGGTTTCTGGAGCCAGGTTAGGTGGATTTCAGTTCCAGCTTTAAAGCCCGCTAACTCTGTGAATGTACTTGCTTCCTAGGGCTGCTATAACAAATTACCACAGACATGGTGCCTTTAAACAACAGCAATTTACTGTCTCACCGTTTGGAGGCCAGAAGTCCAAGCTCAAGGTGTCACAGGGCTGGTTTCTTCTAGATGCTCTAAGTCAAATCTGTTCCATGCCTCTCTCCTGGCTTCTGGCAGTTGCTGGCAATCCTTGGTAGGTGTGTCACTTAAATCTCTGCCTCCATCTTAACATCCTTTTCTCTTCCTTTTTCTTCTTTTATAAGGACACTTGTCATTCAATTTAGGGTCCACTCTAATCCAAGATAATCTCTTCCCAAAGTTCTTAATTTAATTACGTCTGCAGAGATTGTTTTTCTAAATAAGGTCACATTCACAGGTTCAGGTGAACATATAATTTGGGGAACCACCATTCAACCCACTACAACAAACCTAAGCAATTTTTTAACTGTATAATGTTCACTCTGGTCCACTGTATAATGGACAGTTCTAACAACAGTAAACTCCCTTATAAGTTTATTGAGGATAAAATTGTGTTTATACATGTAAATCACTTAAGGAGTTCCTGGTAAGTCATAAATATTCTTTGCTAAACAGTATTTGCTATATTGGGGAGTTAACTTCGGAACAGCTATTAATTTCTGCTTTTGGTCACCTAATTCAAAGCCCCATTAACAAAACCCAAGGCAAGCAAGCACAGGCTAATAAATTCTTGTTTATGAAGACAGGGGAAATATGTGTGTTGGAAAATACAAATTACTCTGGTGCAATGTCCCAAAGCTAAAATCAGAGAGTGTGCCTGGATACAGGAGGTCACAGTTTAATAATCAGCACTTAATAACTACATGGCAAGCATGGTATATGTGTTATTTCTATTAATCCTCACAATGGATGTATATATATTTATATATGTACATATGTGTGTATACATGTACATACACACACATAAATATATATATACACACACGCACACACACACACATATATATATATATACACACACACATACATATACAGTAATACCTCGGTTTGCGAGCATAATTCGTTCTGGAACAAACTACTCATATTGCAAGACATGCTCGTTTACCAAGTTAAAATGTATTATTAGGTTGGTGCAAAAGTAATAGCTGTTTTTGCCATTATGAGTAACGGGAAAAACCATTATTTTTGCATCACCTAATAGAAATGTTTGTTCGTCTTGCGGAACACTCGCAAACGAAGTTACTCGCAATCCAAGGTTTTACTGTATATATACTGTATATATATATTTTTACTGTATATGTATATATATATACACACACACACATACACACACACACACACACATATACTGGGGGTGCCAAAAAAATGTATACAAATGGACACTTTGGTCAACATTGCTCAAGCAGTAGTTCGCCATCATCAGAAGTGTCTGGAAGCCGGGAACCACTCTGAGCATCTCTTGTATTGCAGAAGTCAAACGTGACTGGTGTTCATCTTTTGTTATTGGTATATATTGAGTATTACAATTTTAATATAGTTTTCCTTTCTTAAAATGTGTATACATTTTTTGGGGGGTACCTTATGTATATAAAACAATAATACAATCAATCTTTGATTACATTAAAAAAGAAAGAAAGGAAAAAAACAATACTAACTTTGGGAAAGTTAAGTCTCCCAGCACCAAAAACCTCACAAGTGGTCGGGCCAGGATTTTAAGCAAACTCTATCTGACTTCAATGATTGTAGCCTTTTTAATCTGAGCTACCATCTGGATATCAGAGCTAAAATCTCAAACATTCTTACGAAGGTCTGCAAACACTGGAATACTGGGGGAAATCTAAGAAATACCTATTATACTGGTTGTAAATGCAACATTTTTTACCTGAACTAAAAACTATAAGCATACTTATCAGAGAAGAAATAGGTGCTCATAAAGCACAATAAAGGATAAATGTGTTCTAGTCTATTGCAGTCATCATATTAGTAAACAATATGGTACAGCTACCAAAAAACTACAAATGTACTCATGTTGCCCTTGGCTGCAGTTCAACCCAAAGCCTTTGGAATGACATTAAAATCACCTAATAAGGCTCTTGAAAGTCTTCAGGTTCTTGTCCCCACTTATTGCTACACACACACACACTCTCTCTCTCTCTCTCTCTCTCTCTCTCTCTCTCTCTCTCTCTCTCTCTCCCCACAGCAGGATCTTGCTGATTCTTACCTCCTATCTTTTGGGCATTCCACTCTCTTTACTGGATCATTTTCTTACCTCTAACTTCCACTCACACTTTCCCTCTACCCACTCCCTGCTTGTTAATTCCTGCCCAATCTTCTAGGGCTCAACTCAGCCTTCACTTGGTCTTGAAAGCCATCCTTGATGGTCCCTGCTCCAGATTTCAGGGTTTGTTGGTCCCTCCTTTATGTTTGTATAGCTCCCGCGCTCTGCCCATCACAGCACATATCACACTCTGCTCTAATTGCCATTTACTTGGTTCCTCTACTTGATAGAAAGTTATACAAGAAAAGAACAGATTTTGCTTTCTCACTATTTTACCTCCACTACCATACACAGTGCTCAATGGATAACTGTTCCTTGAAACTTTATTCTGGAATAAAAGATGAAGGAACTTGAATTGAATAAGAATATTTGCAGACAGGAGTGTGAAAGCCATTTTGAAAGTATAAAGCAATATACACTGATTTTTCCATTTGGACCAGAAAGCAGTATTAGGACTTATGGGCAGAAGTGAACTGAAAGTAGATTTTCATTCAGTACAAAAAATAACTTTAAATAATTAGAATGATCTGAAAACATGGCGTACTGGCTTTAGCAATAGGGGACTCCGTCATTGAAAACGTTCAAGTTGAGAGGCGGGTCCATGGGAAGCTAATAGGATTCATTAATCATTTTTTACTTATTTATTTATTTTTTACTGCTCCATTCAATGAAAGGAAAACTTTCTTGAAAACATATGAAATTCTTCATGAATTTGTGTGTCATCCTCATGCAGGGGCCATGCTAATCTTCTTTGTATCCTTAATAAGATTCATTTTAAATGACAAGTAAATAAATTGGTAGAGATTTCTAGAGTTGAGCTGCATTGAAAAGAGTCTGAGATTCTATGTGGGACAGGAAAATAAAATTTATACTGTCAATTATTAGTGTCTGTCAGGAGCTTTCCTAGGTGTGAATGAAATGTGCAGTAATGTTCCATATTTGTCTTTACCTCCTTGAATCTGTCCTGCGCGCGCACACACACACACACACACACACACACACACACACACACACACACATACATACACGAGAGTCTTAACAGGAATACCATCATTTCTCCAGTTAAAACTCAGCCCCCTCATGGGCTACACTGTCTGGAAACTCTTAGTTTGCTATTTCTTTTTTTAATTAAAGGGAAAAGTTAAATATCTACTGTTTCTTCTTTTAACTGGTAAGTGGGATTCTTCATAAAAATTGGCACATCTTGATTCATTACTGGTTTATAACTTTATATAGCAAAAAAAAGCAAAGTGGATGTATAGCTGCTGGGGGAAAAAATATGCTACGAACTCATGGATTCAAATAATGGCCAGGAGTTTATACCTGGGGAGCAGCACTCAAGAGGATTAGATTTTACTAAACACTGGGCTTACTAAGACAGCAGGAAAACAAGTCTCAATACACGCTATTTACATTCTGCAATTCTTAGGAAAAGAGAATCAAAATTCACATTTTACTGGTTAAGGCCCCCTTCTGTTAAGGAACCAAAATGGGTCTCTGCATTTTGTACATTTAATAACGATCTTGAAGTAGTTAAACAGAAGCTAGATTATTCGCTGTGATGTTATTCTGCATTTAGCACTGCCTTTTCTTATCACCTTACCCTTTGGTGTGCAGCTGATGTCTGCTGTGCATTGAAGTCAGGAGGCCTGGCTGATGCGAGGGCAGCAAACTGTGAAGTGCCTGGCTGGGTAATACACTGGCCCTGGCAGCTAGGCTCCTCAGAAGGAAAAATAAACATTCCTTTCTTGTTTGTTGAGAGCATTCAATGCATGGGTGCAGGTATAACATGCAGACTGGATACATACTAAATACTAAACAAATGCTAGTTATTTATTGTCATAATAATGTTATTTTTATGTATTGTCATATGTCAAGTCAAGCAAATTGCTAAGATCTACTGCTAGGACAAATAGAGGACTTTGATTTGTCATTTCAGGTTTGAATTAGCCAATGACAAGAAAGGCAGCAGTCTGATGATTAGTCCAGGTGCAGATTTTGGATTTGAATCCTGGTTCACCTACTTAACAGCTAGGTGACCTTGGGTAACTTGTTTGCCTTCTCTGACCTCTGTTAGTGGTGGGATGGCATAGGATTATGCATGTAATCAATCTAGTGCAGTGCCTAGAACTCAGTAATGGTCCATATTAATAATAAAAAAAAAGGGTTAACAGTCTCATTATTTTTGTACATTTCATTTGATTTGGGTTTCTTTCCCTTCAGTCAGTTCTCCACATTGTACCCAAAGATCCATTTCTAAGGGTAGATGTGACCACATGGCTCCTCTACTTCAGGCTTCTAATTGGTTCTTCTTTACACCCAGGACAACCAGAGCAGCATCAATGGTTCTGTGTGAGCACCAAGTACTCTTTCCCATAATCCTTTGGGCGTGCTCTCTCCCTGGCCTCAGGTCTTTGACTCATAAGCATCACTGATCAGTATTCTGCTGGATAATCATTGGAGAGTTTCTGCAGGTGTGTGAATTTCTCTCTGTGCAGCTTTCTCCTCGCTAGTACGTGAAAATATAGTCACCTGGGTTTTCCCAGGCTGTTTCTTCAACTCAAGGATTCCACCAAGTTTTACTCATGTGTCTCACAACCTTGCACCAACCGAGCCTGAAAACTCTCTCACTGGGGCAATTGCAGAATTCACCAAATTGTCTGTCTTCCAAATCCTAGAAATCACAGTCTTTCATTACCCTCTCCATGGCCTTAAAATCATTGTTTCATCTATTTTGTCTAATTTTGTGTTTGTTTTAGGCACGGGAGTAAATCTGATCTGTTACTCCATCTTGTCAGGAAGCAGAAATCTGGTAGCTCATTTATAAGGTGCACTCAGCTAAGATATGTGTAACTTTGGTTCTTCAGAGAAAAGGGTCACAACTGAGTCAATGCTTTGCCAAATATAGGTGAGAGCCAAATATATAGTAACTTCCCACTAGGTGGCACCTTTTCTTACTATTTTGCCCTCTTGACCTCCATTTTGTTCTCTTTGCTTGGATTTCTGCCTCAGTTTCCCTCTCTTCACCTCCACATTCCTAGTAGAGCCCTCCTCTGAAGCCATTGAGACTAATTCCTACTTTTTCCAGCCAGGCCCGTCACCTTGCACATGTTGCTTGATCAGTATTTATACTGGGCTATTACTGGTTGCTGAGTTGTCGCTGGATGGGTGTTTCTGATGCTCCCTATATAACATATTAGTTATGTACAGATTAAATATTCCTGCATATGCTTTATGTACCCCTTGTCCAGACATCCACGGATATCAATTCTCACCAAACCGAGACAGAATTTATTACAATGCTCTGCATCCTTGAGCTTAAATCTTTACCTCCTGCTCTGCCCGTGATCCATTCCTATTAACCCGTGGTGGTGAGGATGCAGCCTACCTGAACTCCCAACTAAGGAAATGGAGGAGTGAAGTGGTGACAACCATGAGTTTTGATCTCGGAGAAACATACTCGTGTGCAGAGAAATTCCTTTCAAAATTTAGTAAGCTGTTGAGTTAAAACTTCTTTTGCTATCTCAATTTACAGAGGGAAAACAATAGCAAACAAACAAGCAAAAAAAAAAAAAACCGCCAGCAAAGTTTAATTGAATTTCCTAACATCACAGAGCTAATTAATGTTAAAGGTAGTTCTTTTGGTGAGCTACTTATTATTAATATTGTTCCTGAATGAGGACCTTCCCTTCCCCTGCTGATCCAATTATTGTGGCTACCCAAGTTTTTTTCTAAAATTGACACAGATAGGGCAATTTTTCTGAAAGATTTTTAAGCTACTTTCTCAAACCTTCCTCTTATAACATGACAATATACAAGGGGTATCAGAGAGAAACTCTTGATTGCTATTCTTTTTCTTAAGTCCTTTCTGACTTCTGAAGGGCCATCGATACTGCCACAAACTTTCTGGCACTGCAATTTTTAGGATTCCAAGTTACCTAAAGTACACATGTCAGAGAAGCAGATGGCTTATACTATTGGGTTGTCGGAAAAGTCATGACGCATTTTCGCGATGAAAAACATAGAAAAATACATCATGACTTTTCCGACAACCCAATATAAACCAGTGCTCCACAGACCAATGCTTTTTAAATTTCAGGAAATGGACCCACTGGTGATCCTCGATTTTCTTTTTTCCTCTCCATGGCAGTAGGGTTTAATATCCATAGATGCATAACTATTGTGTTCACAAAGTTAGTGTGATCAGCATAAGGAGGTGAATCCTAGACCAGGGTCATTACTTCCTTGAGATTATAGAAGCAGCAGCCTCACAGCCAAGAAGACAGAGAACAGGAGTTGGGCAGCAGTGCTCAAGGAATCTCTACCTGGATTAAACCCAGATAGAATTCAAAGCAGAGGAAACACTGCGGTTCTCCTATCGCTTCCTGCCAACGCCCATCTCATTACCTGGAATGCTCTTGATTTAGAAAAAGTGGGAAGATAGTCCCTAATGTCCAAATGAAACGGAGACAGGGTTGGTCCTAAAACTTAAGTGTTTGTTCCCCAGCATTTTATAGTTTAGTCACTATATTTTTTATATATTGGGTTGTCAGAAAAGTCATGACACATTTTTGCCATGAAAAAAATAGAAAAAAATACATCATGACTTTTCCGACAACCCAATATATCAAGATTTTCCACTTAATGCTGAGCTGCTCAAACAATTCACAGAAGTCCTTAAGTTCTCATCTTTGACAAACACTGCAATAAACATAAAGGTGGGAGTGAGGGTGTGAGTGGGAGTCATAGTCAGGAAATTAGCTGGGATATTAGAAGGAAAAAAATGAAGCAATTATGAAATAAAGGGCGATTTCAAGTCATTGAACCTTCAGTAAATAATAGCAGAGGTCTCTATGAGGCACACACACCCCCCCCACAAATGATTCAAAAGATCTCTTGTCTGTTACCCTGGTTCATTCTTTCTCTTTTGTCATTTTTTTCCCCATTTATTTAGGATCAATGTTGGTTTTTGTAGCATCAGACCTTGGGAACCTTATTTAATAATATTCCTCACACATTGGCAATAGCAACAACAGTTATAACTGTACAAGTGCAGGCCATGTGCCAAGCACTAGCTAAGTCCTTTAAAATAACTCTAACTTGACAATAACCAGGTAGTCATAATATCCCATTTTTCAGCTAAGGAAATAGAATCTCACAAAGGGTAAGTAACGTGCCCAACTAAGGTCACACAGCTGGCATGTGGTGGAGAGTCAGGGCTCTGATAACCAAAGTCCTTGCTTTTGCAGTTACTAGATTAGAGCTGAGTCTAAATTATTCCTCCCTGCTCTCTCTGTTCTCCCCACTCCAAGGGTGGTCATCATTATTATAATCTTGGAGCTGCTTCAAAGACATGGTGGCCCTGCAGATTCAACTACAGGATGAGAAAAGCAAATAAAATGAGTGTTCATTTTCAGCCTTTATGTGGGTCTTTTCATCTTCAAAGTCCTTTGTGAATATTAAACAATTAATCCCCCATGGAAGACCTCAGCATTGGGGGAAGTGAACGGTTCCATTAATGTTGATGCATGTCTGTTGCGGTTGGTGAAGTTTCTCCTTTCAGAGCTAAAGCCTGAAAGCCTTTCCATATAAATGAAGCCCATTTTCAGTAACATGTCTCTCCCAGGTGTATGAGAGGAGTTGCTGAGATGTTTAAACACTGTGCTTTTTTAAATACCTCTGAGAAGTTAAAAGGCTTTGCTGGTTCGGCTTCCTGAACACACACACACACACACACACACTCACAGTTTTTATGATAAATCAGAAAAGTGGATGGAGTATGTGTGTGTATTGCTGGCTGCTTGTGTGTTATTCCAGACAAAATGGCACACGGAAGAGACGCCTCTGCTGTAGCTAAGCCATAACCAAACTGCACAGCTGTCTCTGTGGTGCACTGCATCAGCACATTTAGTGGCTAACCAAAAGGCTGGTGGTTCAAGTTCACCCAGGGATAATTTGATTTTCTCTCCTGAATATGTGAGCAGTCCTTGTCAGGAATTGGTCACTCTTTTGCAAACTCTGGTGTGTTAAACACCAGAACTAGCCTGTTAAATCCCATCCATCCCAGGTAATTGTTAAATCCGCAAGCTCCCAGACCACCCTGAGATTCTGATTGCCTTGTTCTGGGAAGGGGTCTGAGAGATTGAATTTTTAAGACACACCTTCTGGCCCCAGGAAATTATTATTATCATTTATTTTGCACAGAACTCGTGTGGGAGCCAAAATAGTTGGCTTCATTCAGAGCCTCACTGCCTGGGTTTGAATCTCTGGTACCCCACTACTCAGCTCTGAAAGGTCTCCTGATCCCCATCTGAAGAAGCCACCAGTGATTCCACAGCACAGCATCCCACTGTAATTATCTACGTGATGGTATCTGATACTTTCATTTTATTTTCTTAAATGGTTTGTTGATTGTTGATCTCTCTTTACTCACCACCACCCAAATCTCCCCATCACCTCTGTGATGGTACTGCTGTGCCCTGTCAAGTTAGCTAAGAGGGCACTGGGTCCCTCAGAAGTCCCATCCTTTATGGACAGGTTAGGGCTGGCCATCGGGACCCTTTGCATGAGACTTGAGAGGTGAGAGTGCATCATCAGCCATTGTTCTCGGAAGGTTGTCGCTGGTTAGAGGTGGTGCGGGACCCAGGCAGAGATGCCAGGCGTTCCAGCCTGCCCTCATTCCGCTCACCCCACATTCTGGCAGCCTTCCTGACCTCCAACCCTGCGGACTCACAATGACCACAGGCCTACCAACAGATCCTTCACTATCAACTCACAGAGGTGCAGCCATGAAGAGCCAATGACCTTGCATAACCTTTACTCTGGGGGCTGGACTTGCCCTTGGATGGTGAAGGAACTGGATTTGGAGTTAGGCAAACTCCTGATGGCTTTACTTCCAAAGAATGTAATTTCTGTGAATTCTGAGACCTATGCTCTCTGTGCATTCCTATGTACTCGGTATGTAGAACAAGGTCTGGCGTGCAGTGAGCATTTAGTAAGTATTAGCTGAGTGACTGATGAAAGTGATAGCTTCCTTATCTATAAAATGGGGAAAATGATGTTTCTCTCATGGAGTTGGGCGAGGACAAACGAAGCAACATATAAAGAGATCAGAACCATTGCTGGCAGGTAATAAGCATGGATACGTGGTTGTTGCTTTTATTGATTTTGCTCTCGTGGCTTTGAAAAGATCAAACCTGCTACGTGGAGCCAAAAACGTTATAAACGTGTGATTCAGTCTGTCTCAAAAGTTAGTCCTCTCCCAGTCCAACTGGGTTTAGTCTTGCCTTTGCCCTAGAATCATAATATTGTGCCAGAAAACTATAGAGCCAGAGAGGATGCAAAAGGCTCCCAGTGTGTCATCCATGTTCAAAAGATGAGGAAACAGGGACCTGAGAAGTGAAGAGAGTTGCCCAAAGTTATCCACCAGTTAGAAGAGGTAAAACTAAGTATTAACAGCACCCGCTTCACATTCAAAGTGCTGACTTGCTCAATAAATCATACAGGTTTCCTACACATAAGGGACAACTTTGTTCTCTACTTCCTGTCTCCACACTTGGAATGATGTAAAGCTACCAAGATGGACATGTGAGTGGGGCCTAGTCAACAAGAACCCCACATTCACTTGGCAGCAGGAAGCACTTTGGGGGGGTTCATGGTGTGATCAGAGCTGGGACTGCCAAGAGGGGAGCAGGCTCTTTCCTCTCCTCCTGGATTGGCCAACAGGGAAGATGCTCTATATCCCCATGGGCTTCTCCAAGGAGCCCGAGCATGAAGCCAGCATGAAAGAAAATACAACCAGGAGACAGGAGGAAAGGAATCCCAGTCACCATCACAGCTTGATCAAGCCCTCTCTGAAGCTGGACTCACTGTAGATGTTTTTGCTTAAATTAGATGAGTTGCTTGGCACTTGTAATTAAAAGCATCATAACTTAAATACTGACTGAAAAACACAAATGAAATAAAAAGGGTGGGGCATTTGGTCATTTTCCTACTGTGTTTCCCCCAAAATAAGACCTAACTGAAAAATAAGACCTAAATGGAAAGTAAGCCCTAGCATGATTTTCAGGACGCTCGTAATATAAGCCCTGCCCCAAACATAAGCAACAGCTAAGATCATCAGCCAGACATGACTGTTTGAATGTAGATTTTTGTACATGAATAAATGAATAAATGTAGATTGTTGGAGCAAAAATTAATATAAGACCCGGTCTCATTTTTGGGGAAACATGGTAGTCCTCAACCACCATTTTTTCGGGGCCACAGTTGTGACTCCGACTAGTTAGAGGGAAAATGTGTCCTTGTCTATCCTCACTCCCCACCCAACCACCATGCTACGTAACTCTGTTACACTGGACTTTACAGTACTGACCACGCCATTCATTCATTCAATACACATAAATTGAGCACATTATGACCTCAAAAAGTTTGTATTCCATTAGAGGAAAGGATCAAAAAATGAAACAATAATTGCCAAACACAGAGTGGAAGTCCAGGCCTTATGCAAGTTGATTGCAGGGCCTATTCATGACAAAAGCTTGCTGTGAAGCCTGAAGAGAGGAAAAGAGATCGAACGTAACTTCTACAGGATTGGCAAAAATGTACTATCTAGTCAAGACAGTATGCCGAATCCTATGAGAAGACATGCCAAATCATAGAGCTGGCTATTTGGGGAAACGTAAATACTTGCTAGAGTGCCAAGTGCACTGGAAGAGCTTGGAAGAAGAGTCTAGAGAGAGAGCTGGAGTTCTTGTCTACCACAGTATAAGCCTTGGACTTCCACCCTGTGGGCAATGGTG
>NW_017731428.1:2873896-2879158 GCF_001890085.2 Hipposideros armiger | reverse complement strand
CCCTTTCTGCTCTCCTTCTCTCCCTATCTTGCTGTGCTTCAATATTTTGCTGTGTTTGGAGATTCCTATAAGAAGTGTTTCACCTGTACTATCAAAGCTCATTTTAGATCAGGGACAAACAAAGATTAAACCAGTTCTGGGGAAGAATTACCAAGTCTTACTGAACAATCACAGGAACTCTCAGGAGTGAGAGAGGCAAGAGAGCTTTCGCTTGTGTCTTTCTTTACATAACTAGTGTGTCAGCCATCCTCCTTGGGTATCGTCCTAGAGAAGATGTTTCCAAGAATTGCACCTTTGCTAGCTGTGTCTATACAGCATCAAGAAGCTAGATGGAGGCAGCAAACAAACACACAACAAATCAAATAACAACTAGAAAAATCAATTGCTGGGGTACTGGTTTCATATATACTAAGAAAGTGGAGGTTTGATTGCTTTTGTAATCTAGATGTTAGATGCCCATGTCTGATTTATTGTTTTACACCCCAGAGCACCTAACACTCTATCTTGCACCTGGCATATATGCCTGGTAAATATTTATTGAATGAATAAATGCATGAAGATGGCACATGGATGTGGGTGGCTGATGACATTATATCAAAAGGAGTTGAAGATAGAAAGCCTTGAGACACTCTTACACTGACAGTGATAAGATTGAAAGAAAATGGAATTTCTCTGTTATTTTTTTGTATTATGATTTTATGAAGCCCCTAACGCAATATTCTCAATCATTGCATGTTTGACAAAGGTAGCAGATGAGCGAGAGTCCTTCAACTCGGATGACACTTAAGTTAGAGCTGTAGCAGTTACACTATAGTCTTTGTGGGCAGTTTATCCATATACCTGTATCTAAATCTACAAGTGGCTACACAGAAAACAAAGAGTTGTTATAAAAGGTGAGCAGGTCCAGTGTCATTCTGTGCAGTGGGTGGCAGGACAGGGGTCAAGAGGGTATTAAGAAAAGAGAAGCAAGCAGATGTTAGCCAAATGTTAGAAATGATTGTCCAACAACATGAGCGGCCACCCAATAGTGAAAGAGAAGCTTCCTAAAGTAGTAAGTTCCCCCAGCACTGGGGGTATTCAGCACATTCTGTGTTTTGTAAAAAGTGTGAGTCAATGGCTTATACGATGGCTGGGAAGTTTGGGGTAAAAGTTACAGGAACTGGCTCTAGAATTTTTAGGCCAAGAGAGGAACTTGTTAGAAGGCTGATTCAAGGCAGGGGACATGCAGGAGGGAAGAGAGGCTGAAGGGTTGGCTTGAAATGGGGTTCACAAACCTCCAGAGATTCTAGGTGTCTCTCTGAGATGAATGAGAAACTCCCGCAGTTTGCAGTATTTTCATCACGTTCACTCATAATTCAAGTTCGAGAAATAAAGCATCTAATGATGGACCTTGTCTCTTGAGTTATGAACCTAGTCTTTTGACTAGATTACTTGATGAATTCGCAAATCACACTGTAAGTACTGAAGAAATTGATTCCTCAAGAGGAAATGAGTGTGCAATTTCCAAAAGAAAATGTAATGAATCCTGAGTAAACAAAAAAACAGCAAGGGCCCACTGTATCCTCTAAACCCATCCAGCTCTAAGGTTCTGTGGAGCTCTAGCCACGTGACATTGGGGACGTGACATCCTGCCTCGCTNGAGATGGAGAGGACCGGATGGATGGTTCAGAACCATAGTCACCACGCGTGTGCGATGGGATGAATGCAGCCGGGGTCTGTGGATCAAAAAGCAGTTACCATATGTTCTGAGAGAAACTCCAGCATGTGGAGGCTTAAGCGACACTGAGAATTGGATTTCCAGGCTCAGTAAATTTACAATATGCTTCCTCCATCCATCCCCACCCCCTTGCTCCTCAGCTCAATGAAATAACTAAATAATTAAAGCCGAAAATGCTTCTAGGATATGCTTTGTTGTGGGAATGCATCTGCTACATGTTGGAGAAGCCCTTTCCAGCAGATGTGCCTTGGCTTTGGCTGGTTTGTTTATCTATGGAAATGAATTTCCTAAACCTCCCCCCCTGCTAAGCTTAATAAAAAGGAATCTTTTTCACACTCATCTTCATCAGGATGCCCCTTGTGGTCCTTTATCAAACCATTGAGGACATATGCTGTGCTGCTAATTATTCTTTTCCCCCCCCCCCTCCTACTGCAGTGCATTAATCCAAGGAAAGGCCATCTTCAGCTCAGGACTTAGAGCAGTGGACGTAATCTGCACAAAGCATTCCCTCCCAAAGAAAACAGTCTCTGTAGTTGGATGAAAAGGCGCTGGTGCTCTGGTATGGTGCAGGCTATTTTTTAAGCAATTGCTGAATGGAGTTCAGTGAAAGCATTGCCCACCAATAAACTAGGAGATGGGGAAAACAGACAATAAGTTGAGATGGCATAGCTTAAAGATCAACCAAAAAGTGTACATTCATCCAATTTGGGGAAGATTGGGGAGCCGTGGAGAACAAGGCGTAGATAGGACTCGATATACTGTCCTTAAAGATCATGAACATAAGGGGAGACGTAGTAAACGTCTTGGAGATATTCACGGTCCCCTTAGTGAAAGAGTCACTAGTGGACTCTTAGGAGAGGCATTTGCTTTCTGTTTATGCATGGAGATGGTCAGGAGTATATGGACTCAACAAAAAGATGTAACTAAGTCATCTTTGAAATACAGGTGAGGGAGGAAAAAACAAGACCTATTAATTAAAGTCAAATGTGGCCCAGCTTGGCAGCATGAGAGGCCACATGGGGCTATTTTGAAATAATTTGCCTGTGTCATAAGATCGAAACAGGAAAAATACATGTACATATTTTTTCTTTTAGGGTGAAATAAGCATTTGACTCGTGCACTTCATTTTGTGTAGCATTTAATTTCACAAAGTCCCCAAAACCTGATCTTTTATTCATGGTTGAATTTCCTTAGTAGCATTAATATTTGGCTTATATTTTATAGATCAGTGTCCTGTTAAAAGAGAATTATTGTATTACAAAAAGAAGCTAGTTTACTTTTTGTCTCTGTGGACAGAAACCATTTTTTGTGTTTGTTTGTTTGTTTTTGTATTTTGGTTTGTCTAGATGTTTGTAGAATTTTTTTTTTCCTCCAAAGTTTAAATCCATGTTTCTACCAGGATGTCCACATGTATGACTGGTTTTGCTTAGCAGACACTGACCTCTTTCTATCTGCATCCTTAACTCATCAGCTCAAGAATAATATCTCTTCTCTTAAATACTTCATCACTGCTTTTGCTGCATTCATCACTTTCCTTTTTCAGGTACAGCAATTATCCAAATACTGGCTGATCATTCTCTCTTTCCCAGGGTTGAGTGATCATCTTCACCTTTGTCTCCTCTCTTTATTTTCATGTCTTTGTTTTATCAGGTTTTCCTCCACCATCCTGATGTGATTTTCCACATTTTAATCTTTTTTGCTTCCATCTGCATCCAATGTGGTCTACAATTTTGGTATTTTTGCTTTTTTTTTTTTTAGCTCACTCAACTTTGTTTTCACCCCATTCTGTTGTTCTTTTATTTTCTCTTACTTTTCCTTTGTGATATTTTGCTCCTGTTTAATGGATATTTTTTTCTTGGTTTATTTAATATTCAATTTTAAAATTTTCTGTTGGATTGCAGTATATAATTTTCAAACACATGTTCTTACAGTTTTCTCTCCTTTTCTGCAATTTTAAAAAGATATATATATATATATATATATATAGTATAAATATCGTGTATATATATATATAGTTCATATATCATATAAATATATATATATCATTTATATATCATATATATATATATATATATATATATATATATATATATATATATATTAGATTCTTTTTACTAAGCCTCGAATAAAGTGTCTCCAGACTGGGTGCTTGCCAGTAATTTATGGATTTCCCTTAACTCTACTACTCATTTGCCTAATGCTGGGATCCCATCTTCAATCTTCAACTGGAGTGATAGGCAAGGTTCCCAACTCATCTCCTGATTCCTGTAAGGTATGCAGGTAACGTGGTACTGAACTGGGAGCCTGTCTCTATCGCATACCTGACATGCTCTATCTCCAAAACGCCCTGCTTCTACATACATTTTGTATTTGTTTTCATTGTTTCCGTTAAGGATCATACTTCCCAAGGTCTCCTCCCTAACTCCTGACATTTCCTGCTCTGCTGTATTCTTTGGGGGTAGAAGACACAGATGGAAGAGAAAAGATAACTGATGATTCGGAAAAAAGTCAGTGCCCATGCATTAGAACTGCGAGTGCCTAGTTTTAATCCAACTGACACTTGAGTGCCTGTATCAGAAGGACAATCTGGGATGAAAGAATTTTCTTCTCATCTTCTTTGAGGGCTACTTTGAACACAAATACAAATATTTGCTGAAGACTGGGTAGGCGCTTTTTGAATTTTTATTAAAATACATTTCATTGGATTTAAAATAATTACGAGTCCTTCTAAAGTACAAGTCTTAATTTCAGGAGGGGTGAGCTTTTGCCTCATTCACTGTCTTCATGGGTAGTGGTGGATTGGGCAAGCTATAGTAGGAGCTGCTGAAATGCCAGATGCCATTTTAATCTGGAAGGCCCCCAGCAATTAACATCTGTTCAGTGCTTGGAACATGGTGGGTGGCTTACATACAAATAAATCTTTGGAATACAACCCATTCATAATTTTGGGACTAAGTGCACTATAAGTCACCTAATTTCCCTCACATCAGCCTGCATTTTGGTTCCAAACTACAAGTTTGAAAATAACTTATTTTTTTTAAAGCTAAGACTGGGGCTGAAATCATTTTTGTCAGCAAGGTGCAGCGAGGAGTAACATGCTCTAGGTGACACAGTCAGTAAGTGAGAACCAGGAGCTTTCATTCAGGCCTAGGTCTGGCTGAATTCGGAGGTCAAATTTCTACTGCTCTGCGTATCATCCACCCACAAGTACAAGAAGTTCTGGAAGGGTTCCTCTCAAATACATTTCTGGTGTCCACACATGATTACGGTGTAAAGAAGTCCTGCCTCGGGGTGTTTCATATCTTATACACACCCTAATTCTTGCTTGTTAGTGTCTCCTCTTCCCTTAGACCTGGCATAAATCCATGAAAGAAAGAGGCTAGAGGCCAAACAGGTCAAACTCTTCACTGCACTTGACTTTTCTCCTCTCCTGTAATGCCCAATCCTTCTCTGTAGACCAAACAGGTGCTAAAGCCATTAAATACTTGACTAGAATGACTGTTCTTCATACATAAAAATAAATTCATCTAAATTTCATGAATATT
>NW_017731428.1:2869217-2870786 GCF_001890085.2 Hipposideros armiger | reverse complement strand
GTACTGCTTTCTATAAATTTTTATAGAAACTAATTTGAATGTAATATAATTGAAGTTTAGAGAACGAAGTGGGTGCCAGTTTATAGCTTTGAGGGAGCCAGCTCTGGATACCCCATGTAGTGGAAAATCACTTAAGTCGCGGATCCCCTTGTAGGCTACAAAATAATTTAGAGGGAACCGAATCCCTTGGCCATAATAACCCTTCACCCAGTAGAGCCTAAGGAACTGCCACCTACTTGATTCACAGAACACTGAGCTACAGGGATGACACTTCTGCATCCCCCCTTTAGTGACCCTTGTTTAATTGGGGGGCAGGGTATTAAAATTTCAAAGTGAAGTATTTCAGTGTTATCAGGGTTATCGAAATGTTTGGTTTTCATGACGACTGACATAATAGCGTGCATTCTGTGTGGCTATTCTTCCGTTCAGTACTCTCACAAAAACACTGGGAGGAAGCAGCAAACCCATTTCACAGTTGTGGAAACTGGAGCTCAGAGAGATGAAGAGGTTTGGCTCTGTTCACCCAACTTGTTAGTGGCACAATAAGACAAAATCCTATGTTTTGACATTCAAACCTTTTCTTGACTCTCTCCAGTTGCTGTGTCATTGCTTGAAGGCTGAGGTTACCATTTGCCTTTTTCTAAAAACAAAAAAAAAACCACTCTGGGTCCTGAAATAGGGTTTCCAGGTTGTTGATCCCAATGACATTTCTTTGAAATTGGCAGCCACTGAGATAGCCTTTTAGGAAACCAAACAGCTGAAGTGGAGAAGGCTCAAAGAGAAAATAAAAACAATGCATTTATCTGGGGTTTTTGCTCATTCTCTGAATTATTCAGACAGGATCAAGAAGAAGAGTAAAAAAACACAGTAAGATTCCATTTCACTGTTAATAGATTTTAATTCAACAGCAAATGGAAGCATCTATCGTTCTTTGCAGATCTAATATCTCATTATTCTTTGGAAGTATCACTGGCTGACTGATTTAATCAATGTTGGCATGGCTACAAGTCTAGTGAAATGCAGGATATTTTAATACAATTTACATCTTTTCTCCAATTACCATTTAACTCACCTAATACTTGCCACATGGCAAATTTGTTCACATTCCAGATATCAGTTCTCTGGTATTTTTTACTTTATAAATAACATTTAGTATTATTTTTCTTAATTGAATTTTCTTAATTCAATTAAGAAAAATAATATATGGGCACTAAATGGTATTTGGAAAACATGAAAATTCATAAATGAATAAATAAAGCCCACTGGAGTCCAATTACCAGAAATAGATAATTAACAGTGTATGATGTATGACTTTTTCTTTACTATACATATGCCTATATTTGTAACTGAACTGAGATTATAATTTCTATATCAACTTATAACTTTTCCACAGTTAACAATATACCATAAATAATTATTTACATCATTAAGAGTCTTCTAATACTTTATTTTTAAAAGCTTATTATTTGGTTCCATAATTGTAAAAACTAATTTTTTATTGTTGGATATTAGGTTTTTCTCACTTTTTGATTTTTATAATCACATTGTTAAGACATTATTGTATATAAA
>NW_017731428.1:2856352-2868777 GCF_001890085.2 Hipposideros armiger | reverse complement strand
TAATACAAAATATGAGTTTTTTTCCTATAGGAAAAATCCCTAGAAGGGATAGCCTGAGAACTGAATTTTTTCTCTGATGTAAAAGTAATATATGTTCATTGCAGAAAATTAGACCAAAAGAAAAAAAAATCCTCAAAAAATCATAAAAAAAAGAAAAAATATTTTATAATTTTATCAAGAAGAGATAATCACTTAATCTTCTGACAATTTTTTATATACATCCAGTCTTTATCCTGTGCTAGCTCAGAAAATTCTGTGTGGGGGCAGGAATCCAGCAGTGCTGTAATAGACACAATTACTAGTCCTAAGAATCTCTAGATGAACACCTGATGGACAGATGCTCTGAAGTTCAGTCCAACAACTGTCTCTAGTCTTGTGATTAAATAAAACTGTCGACCCTCAGTAAGTTCATTGATTATTAAAGGAGACAGACATTAAAACAAATACATATATATTATGCTATATTTAATAATGTCATTATAGACAAAGTATTAAAATAGTACAGAGCAGAAGTGGTTCTTCCTGGGGGAAGGGAGGGAGGTTGTTAAAAAGCTTCTCAGAGGGGCGGCCGGATGGCTCAATTGGTTAGAGCACATGCTCTCAACAACAAGGTTGCTGGTTCAATTCCCGCATGGGATGGTGGACTGCAACCACCTTGCCCCCGCCCCCCGCAACTAGATTGAAAACAGCAACTGGACTTGGAGCTCAGCTGTGCCCTCCACAACTAGAATGAAAACAACTAGTACTCAACTTGACTGAGCTGCACCCTCCACAACTGGATTGGAACAACTACTTGACTTGGAGCTGATGGGTCCTGGAAAAACACAGTTTCCCTTCCCCAATAAAACCTTAAAAAAAACAAAAGCTTCTCAGAAAAGATGATTCTGGAATGTTTTAAACTAATTTTCCATGGGGACAAGGACAGGTTGCATGATAGAAATGAGTACTGGAGATTCAAAAAAGCATGTAGAATGCAGAGGGGAGTGAAACCAAAGAGTGCATACATGAAATGATAAACAAATGGGGGATTAGCAGATGGTAAAGTCTGAAAAAGTTTTAAAAAGCAGGTAATGCTGGAAAGACAGAAATAAGACTCTAAAAGGATTTATAGTCCATAGAACAAAAGGGCCGCTCTGTTGTGCTCTGGTGCTAAGCGGGGGATGGAGTCTTGGAATAGGGGCTGAACCCGGGAGGTGTCCTGATCACATTACCTGTTAGAGAGATCACCGAATCGGCAATGTCTCTTGGGGGTGCATGAAGAAAAGGCAGGCAACCAGTTAAGAATCTATTGCAACAAATTATATAAATGTCTAACTACCATGCTGCACACCTGAAGCTAATATAAAATAATACTGAATGTCAACTGTAACTGCAAAAAATAATAATTTAAAAAAAAAGAGTCTATGGTAACAATCAGTTCTACCTCCTCTAGAAGCCTGTCTCCCTGGAGAATGTACCCCTGAGGAGCTGTTGGTGTGATCTCTGGAAAAATTCCATGATCTGGGAGCTCTGAGGATAATCATCGTCAACATTATTATCACCCTCATTTCAGTAACGGCCATGTCTTGACAGCTTCTACATTCCCATCACCAGAGCTAGGAGCTTTAGGCATCCTGAGCAGCTGCTTTTAAAACTGCATTCTAGGGGACCAGCTTTCTGAGTAGCTGCTTCAGCCATGAGATGGGGGCTGAGCATGGGAGGCTCAGTTCCCTCCCATCCCCCCACCCCAACTTTAAAGGAACAGCTCCACATTTATTTATTTTATACTGTCACAGGATAAAGCATTTTTCTACCCCCATTTCCTACCTGGTCCTAAACCTTCCCCATTCATTCCTTTATTGGCCAGGCATGCACAGTAAACTAGAAAAAAAAAAAAAGGAAAAAGGAAAAAGACCTTCTGTACTACAATTCAAAGCATAGAAAAGAAACTGAAACTGTCTTCACTTAAGGCCATAAAGCAGAGGGGGGAAAAAAAAACAAAAAAAACACCTGTAAGAGTCTAATCGCCTGACGGATGTTTGACTTTGCAAAAGAATATTCTTCTTCTCCTTTCTCCTTCATCTATACGCAACTCAAACTTTTCGTGGCTATATTCAGGCAAAAATCTAACAGAATAAAAAGACGCCGGAGACCAGGAGGACAAGCGATGTGGCAGAGCATGAGGAAAGAATGATGGGAGAAGGGTTTAGGAGTCAGGGGCATGGCAAGGGGGGAGTTGCAGGCAGGAGGGACCCAGAGATGGGTGCAGTTGGGGCCATGCCAGTGGAAGCTTTAAAGACGCTCCACGCCCTCCTAGGAGCTGGCAGGCTGGGTGGGATAGAATAGAGCGCCATTTCCAATTCCCCAGTAATTCCCAGACCCCGCGTGGATTATAATAGCAAAATAAGCCTGAAGAAAGGCCATCGAAGTGCTAGCTTCAGACTTTTCTGAGACAGAATCACTAACAAGCTGTAAGATTTTAGGCTAATTAATGGTTTCATTTCTCAGTTTTCTCATCTATAAAATGAAGATTAAAATACGACATACTTCATAAATTGATGAAAGAAGTAAAATAAAATATGCAACGTGCGTAGGGGTAAGCAAACTCTCTGTAAAGGGCCAGATAGCAAACATCTTCCGCTTTGCAGACCATACCATCTCTGTCACAACTGCGCAACCCTGCTTTTGCAACAGGGAAAGCAGCCACAGACGACACGAGAAAACGTGTGTGGCTGCTTTCCAATCATGTATCTTATAATAGCTGTACATTATGGACCCACAGTTTAGAACATAACTGGACACATTATAAATGATTCGTAAGTATTAGTATTAGTATTATCATTACTATCTGATCAGCATGTCCTTCCAGATAATATTTGATAATTAGCCAATAGTAAAATTTTTTACATTAATTTCCTATACCAATTTTCCCAAGTCAAGGTCACAATAAAGAGGTTACAAGTACATTATATTGGACTTCCACATCAAGTCCTGCTTTAAATGTGTGTGTGTATATGTGTGTGTGTATACATATATATATATATATATGAATATATACATTTCTAGAATATATATTCATTTTTATGTAGAAATATATATATTAGTTTTATATAGAATATGTATATTTTCTATATATACAGTCTCTCTATATAAATATATAATATATATTCTATATATAAAAATAGCACACACACACACACACACAAACTAGATTTGGCAAAACTTCCTTCTACTGTCAAAATGCTTATAATCTCACATTTGAAACCCAAATCTCCATGGAAAGCAGGGGGCATCACAACCCCTTTCCATGAAGATTTGGGTTTGAAGGCTGCTTTGTAGGATGCAGGCTTTGCACAGCTTTCACATGGGTGAGAGCCAACTTTGAACAAGGCTGGTTTTCCTCAACGCCATCCCTACTGCCATCACTGTTCCTCTCATCCAGAAAACTCTCCTTTCTCAAAGACAGTACCCAGGTTCCAGGAGCTGGTTCTGCCAGCGTCTTGGCACCTTCCCAGGGGGGCCATCTGCTTCCGCTGCTCAGCCGAGGCCTAACGGCTCAGAACATACGGCTGGGGCTTTTCATCGCGGCGAGTCCAAGCTGACAAATACTTGAGAACACACATGCGGTGTAGGAGATATGTTGGCTCAAAGAATCTTGGTCTATTTGCAAACCCAAGGCTCATGGGGAAATTACCTGAAGTCTCTGTCGGGGAAGAAAAACTTTTCCACTTTCACAAGAATAAATGGAAATGCTTACATATGAGTATTATGCTATTTCTTCTATACAAATGCAAAGAGCGAGGCTCACAAAGTTGGAAGGACGTGCCCCATTTGAGACTGGGAGTCAGTGGCAGAAACCGACCTGGTTTGTGAGTATTCTGACGATCACAACAGAGCTCTGCATTTACATTTACTTAATCAGAATATCCCATTTTCCAACCTCTCCAAATCAGTAGAATTTTACTATACATTGGAACATGAAATGGCCTATGAATAGATGCTTCTGCACAAGCAGATCTGTGCACAAATACAGCTGGACTAAATATATTGGAAAACCCCTAGAGATGGAAGCAAAGTGGGGACACGGTTTACATTTGAACAAGGAAGCTTCAACAATGGGGCCCCTTTTTATCAGGTTGTCAGGCTCTGTGCAACCACGGTCCTTTCAAGAGCTAGTTATCCTTGGGAATGAATCAATAAATAGGGAATGGTCCTGTTTTCATGCAGCTCAGCGTCCAGTGGGGGGTTACTGAATCAGCTAGGGCCCAAGAATGGAAGCAACAGCTCTGACAAAGAGTTTAGCTGGAGAGAGTTTAATGAAGGAGTTGCTGAGCTGTGAGCAAAGTTAAAGGAAAGGAAGGGACAAGGAAGCCCCCTGGGATTGACAGTAGTGCAGAGGCTGGTGCCACCGCTAGGACTAAGAGGCAAGAGAAGGGAACAATGCTGTCATCCAGGTGAGACGGTGGAAACTCAGAAGAGGGCTGCCTAACAGGACCTGTGGCTGCCGAGGAACATAACCAGACAGAAAACGACTGCAAAGCAGGCAGGGAGTAGCTGTGGAAAATCCATTTTCCTGCTCTCCAAACTCCTATCCGTGGCCCCCAATGGCAGAATCCCAGCTGTAACCAGAGAGCATAGGAGCCCGGGTGATGTAGCCTGTAAAACTCAGTTTCTTGAGGCACAGAATATGGCTGAAAAGAGTGGAGAATGAATTTATTTATTGTTTTTGTACAGGATGTTGAAAATGAAAAACAATCAGCTTACTTAAGGTATATTCTCCAAGTCCAGTACCCATGAAAGGCACATAGTAGGCCTTCAATTCCGGCTTATTTAAGAAAAATGGTATAATGGAAATAAATGAGTTTTGGAGTCAGCTAAACATGGGCTAGAAGGCCATCTCTGTCACTGTATAGCTGTGGGATATTGGACAATTTCCTTAAACTCTTTGTTCCAATTTTCATAACTGTAAAATGGAAATAATAGTGCCTTCTTCACAGGGTCCTGGTAAAAAATAAAAACAGTGTTTCTTTTTCTAAACACCTGTTATATAGGAAACTTTCAAATCGTATTATGTTCTTTCCTGCCTTCTTTTATACCACTGAATCCTTCTTACTATAATTCCAGGAATTTATAGCCCAGAAAGCATAAAATTCGATGTTGGACATAACTGGAAAATATTTTAACAAACTTAAAAGTGTTGAAAACAATCCCTCAAAAAAATAGCAGAAGTAAAATAATGCTGGCCTTAAAAGAGATTAAGGGAACCGACCTAAAGATTACAGTCATCTAAAATTCCACTCCTCAAAATAGCTTTTTGATTTTTACATCAAAGCATTTTGGACAATCGTTTAAAAATGTTATAAAAGTTATCATCCCTGGGGTGATGAATGTATTTCTAATCTCTCCCTATCCTGCTCCTCTCCTACAGAGTTATTTGTCCAAAACCAAAAGGGATGGTATCCCTTTCCTCTTTTAAACCCATCGCCCTGTGCCCATAACACAAAGTTTAAACTCCTTAGCAAGACATCCAAAGTTTTCCCAGTCCAACTCCAAAATATGCCTCAAATCCAATCTCTTAGCACTCTCTCTACTAGAGGTTAGCTTCACTCAGTGAGTCAGGCAGTGCAATACATTTCCATATCTGTGTTCCTTACTGTCTCCTCTGCCTATAGCCCACTCCTTGGCCAGGTGAAACCTTAGCAGTCCTTCCAATCTTAGCCCCAATGTTGCTTCTTTGGAAAATCGGTCATTCCCTCTTCTCTGTTCCCATAGTGCCTTGTGATAATTCTTAATGCTGTCCTGTATTATAATTAGCTGTATGCCTGTCTTTCTAGCCAATTCAACTTACATTCAAAGCCTTATATTCAAAGCCTTATATACAGAGCCTATATAAAGTAGATGTAATGACTACTTTTTAACTGAATAAGTATAGCTAGAGTAAGGATGCATTTATTAAGGTGGGAGAATATATGTGCTTCAAATAAGGACAATAGAATCATTGTGTTAGTTGGTATGGATGCCAAGGCCAGTGTTTTGAGACAGAGCAAACATGTGCTCATGGAAAAGCAAATAAGTAGGGTGCAATTAGGGGAGAGGCAGCGGAAGTTAAAGTAAGAACAATTAATCCTAATTCCTTCACTTTCCCCTCGCAGTCTTCTCTGGCCCCTTCAGCCCAGGAAATGACTCTACTTTGGCTCAGTTCTGCAGCTCAGACAGTCTTTGGTCTTAGGCTTTTTTTTTTTTTTTTTTGCCTATCTAGAGTTGTTGTTACTAACTTTGCCTTTCCTCCCGCTAAATTATAAGCTCCCTGAAAGCTGAAACCGCATCTCTTAATCCTCAACCTATGTATACACATAAGTGAGTTGTTGTTGAACGAAATGATGAAAGACCCTGAGTTCCTAATTCAGAGTCTGATTTTGTTGAAATGAAAAATGGAGATGCACAGCCCAGCTAGGCCTCCTTTTTCTCCCCCCTTCACCCATAAAAACAAAGAGAAAAATGCTTCTTTATTCATTTACCTTATATTTGTCAAGTACCTGCTTTATGCCAGGGCTTGTTGAGGTACTGGGGATATGACAGAGAACAGACAAAGCTCTTGACTTGATAGAGCATATCCTTCACTGAAGGAGACATAACAACAAGGAAACAAATATAAAATAATATATTTCAAGAAGTATTAAGGCTGCAAGAAAACTAAAGTTGGATAAGGGCCTTAGAGTGATGGAGAGGCAATGCAAAAAGTGATTTTCAACAGAGTGGTCAGAAAAAGCATGTCTGAGCAAGTGCTCTAGGATCTGAGATGTGCATGTGGCCATGAATGATGTCACATCAACATGGTGCCATTAGAATATGCCAAGACTTTCTCATCAATTAGTGAACCTGTTCATGGGCTCCATCAAGAAATCCTTCCAAGGGAGGTAAGATCCATGGAGCATAACTTTTTCTTCATAGTCCCTTGGCATCTATTATCAATTATTTCATTTGTCTCTGAACATTTTCTTTGATTTCTTTTGCAATTTCCATTAATACCTGAAATGAGATTGGGTTGATGTTAACTTCCGGGTTATTATTATTTTTTTCAATAGATACATTGCAAACTAGAATTTTCTTTGCTCCATCCTATCTGTTCCCTTTTCCTCTATAAAGTCTCATTGTAAGACTTACTGACCACATACAAGTTTGATGGATGTCATTAAATGACAGCAGAAGAGCAAAGATTGCCTTTTCAGCTCCAGAACACATGACATTTGAAGGGCCTCCCTCTCAAACCTAGCCAAGAAACATTCGCTGAATGTCTCCTAGGGGCCACCCATTGTTCTACTTGATACATCAGTGAACAAAATATTCAAGTTTCCCTCATCTCATGGAGCTTACAGTCTTATAGATAGAGGGAGACAGATAATAAACATAGGACATCTATAAATTGCAAGGTGTGCATAAAAAGTGACAAGAGCTTAAAAAAAAAACAATGTTAAGCCATGTGTGAAGGAATCGACTGGGGTGGTGGGTGCTAAGGAGCACTTTGCACCTCACAGAGAAAAGATTGTTTGATGAGAAACGCCTGGTGTGCTCAAGGAAGCCCGTGTGGCTGTAGTGGAAGGAGCTGGAAACGGAGTTGTAGGGAACAGGGAGAGACAGTCAGTAGGAGCCAGGTCCTGTAAGGTCTTTGGCTTCCACTCAGAGTGGCTGCATTCCTCGTGGAATACACCATTTCTATCCATTTGTCTTCAATGCTAGCCTGAAAATGTGGTTCTAAAGTAACCGGGGCTAAGAAACTCCATGATTAAAGTTACCTGACACTTTGGAGTTGGCAATGTGTTTTTACACATGTTCATTCTTTGAATTCCCCCAAATCCTTAAGTCAATCTTATTGCAGTTTTTAAATGAGAAAACCAAGCCTTGGAGATGTGAAGGCACTGCCTTGGTATCTGCTGAGGTATGGAAGATCAAGATATGTTGATATCCAGGAACATTTTATTGGAACAATGTCCCCCACCCTCACCGTTGCCTTCTTATAACCAGCTACATTCTTCTCTTCCTGGGACTAACCCCATCAGCCATCGGACAGGCGGACTACCGTCCACTCTTTCCTTACTGCAGCAAAAGTCAATCTGTTCAGGGAGCAGCCTTATTCCAACAAGTTCCCGATCACAGATGTGGTCTGCAGAACACTGAATGCATGGGCTTGTGTGTCTCTCTCCAGCCTTGGCACACTGTCCATCTCTTCTCTTTGGCAATAGTCACATTTGTTCCCTTCCACTTTTGGTCCTGGTGTGGCTCCACTGCACATGGTGTTTCCTCTGCATGGAAGATATCCCCTTCTACTTCCCTAATTATTTCTACTTCTCATATCTTACTTAGCTCAGTCATTTCCTCATATTACCCTTTCCTTACATTCCTGAGATCTTAAAAACATTTGTTCAATGAAAGAGACTGGAGTCTCAATAAACGTGTGTTAAATGAATGAATACACAAATGAGGGAAAGTCTGGATGGAAAGGCCCACATTATTTCCATCAGACCCACTATTCCTACATAGCAAATACCTTGCGCAAGTCCATGATTCATATGGAAGGGCAAGCCAGAAGGAGTCTTTGTTCAACAGCAAGAACAGAGGGCTGTGCACAGTTAGGCAGTTAATACATCATTTGTTTTTATTACATATATGCTAATGCAAGTACTCAACACGTATTTTCTGATTTGTTCATTAAGGTAAAGTTGCAATTATGTTTTATTTAACCATAAAAGCCTGCACTTGTATGGTCAATTTACAGCCTGCATTGTACCTTTACTTACTCTAGCTCACTGAAACTTCGTAAGGGCCCTGTGATGTGGTTGTTAATATAACGTATCCCTGACTGTCAATGGTTTAACCAAGCATTTTATAAATGCACCAGTGACTCGCACAGTACAAAACGTAAAGTCATTTGTAATTTTGCTGAGACAAGATCTTGAAAATCGTATTTCGGTCATTTAGCTAGTCAGTAAACGTGATTAATCATTTACCATACTCCTGCCATCATAGCTTTGCTTTTCTTCATAAAGAGGAAATTTAAGCAAAATGCTGGAAGAGTAAGTGAAGAGATAGTGGAAGTGTCTAAGAAAGTAACGATTCTTGGCTAGGAGGAAATGACAGGCTATAGTAATATTGTCAAATGTAATGCTTAAAAAAAAAGTTGCTTTACCTGTCTTTTCACCATCTCAGAATTGTGCCAGGGTCAAAAGAACATAGTCAACAACAACAACAAAATTAAGTCAAAAGCTGACCTAAATTTTGTGACCAGGATATAAACTTCTTAATATCTCTTGTTTTTTTCTTTCATCAAATTCGATCACATACCACAGCTACTCCTAAGCCTCATACTTTAGCCCTTCTCTGACTGGCCATCTACCCTGCCCAGGAGTCTTTGTTCTGGTCCTTTCTTCTGTTCCCATTTTGTCTAGGTTCTTCATTCAAAAACAGAATATGTCAAGCTCTTAGCAACTTGGGAGTCAGGGGAGGGGGAGATATTTTAGGCACTCACCCAGAATTCTCTTTTAATAGACAGAGAGAAAGATAAACCAGGGCATTCTCACAACTATTTTGTTCCATCACCCATGGCTTCTGACCTACAGAAATGTGAATATTTTCTTGGTGGATGCTAAGTATCCACAAAGCATAGTCCATGGTATATCGTGGAAGAAAATGATACTCAGAAAATGTGTGCAAATCTGACAGTTTTCCTTTAATGTTAATGATAACTTTGTTACCTCCTCATGGCAGGGTAGAAAAGAGAATTGCCTTGACTCACTTTAGCCTTCTCTCCTACTTGCTTTTGACCTTGAATTTGCTCAAGACACAGACTCTGTTTCTCTATGTTGTTTCTCATTTTGCACACGAGTGATCTCTCCTTAACCCAAGTCCTACCTGGTTTTTAATCTTTTCTGTTCCCGAACCAGTAATGTCAGCTCATCATGGTTGCTCCAACTACATGATCAAGAAGGCACAGTGAGTGCTACATGTCCAAGTTCAAAGCTAGTGGGACTTAAAACTGGGGCTTGAATCTGGTCCCAAATGCTACCCAGAAAAGCCTGGTAGGTTCTCTCATGAGCTCTTAGACAATACAAATTGTAGAGTGAGTTGATTTGATTTGGGGTTTGTTTGTTTTTTATTTTGCTTTTGCCATCCCTTTCATCATTTACATGTGCATCTTGCTTTCTCTCTCTGGATGCTAATCTTAAGACTTCCAGCCATTTGCACAGCATGACCTCACTTATCCTCTCCCAAACTATGCCATGTGCCGAGCACCTTGACTCCCACTCAAGGTTCTTCTACATTCTTCTCACACGGGTGTGAGAAGGCAGCACTGAGTATGGATTTCGGAGTCATGCAGTCCAGGGTCTGATTTCTAGCTCCAGTGTGTGCGGGATTTTGAGGAAGACACCTGTCTATGTTCATGTCCACCATGTAGTAGATGTCTGCTTCACTTTACTTACCCCTCACTACCATCCCATCCTTGTTACTGCAAAACAATCTCATAGGCTGGCTTCTTCCAGCTGTTAACTTTCTTTCTATAACTTAACATGAGTTACATTTTGACTGAAAATCTCTTGAACACTCCAACATACAGAACTCCACCATAACCAGAGCTCTCCAATAGACCTTTCTACGATGACAGAAATGCTTTCTATCTGAAAGTCCAGTATAGGAGCCACTGGTCATATGTGGCTACTGAGCATTTGCTATGTGGCTGGTACAACTGAGAAACTGAATTTTTACTTTTGTTTTGATGTTAATCATTTTAAATTTAAATCTAAACATCCATAAAACTGTACCAGATAGCACATCTTTAAATGATAAAATTCCAGACACTATGACAGGCTTGTAGTATAAATATGCAATGTTCTAGTACCCCTCAACTATTATAGAAATTGTAACCACTCTGCCTTATCTGTACGACACGACCACATAACTCCAAAGTTGTGTGTTTAGGTACACGTAAGTTATTATTGCTACCAACTTTTTAAATATGTCTTTATTATTTTCTAGTTACCCAGATTGCTCTTTTACTTTCCTTTGCTTAAGACAGATGCTAAAATGAATTCAGGAGGGGAGCCAGTTTAGAGTCACCATTAATTTCATTTAGTAGGTTGTCTCCTCAGACTTTATCGCTGCTTCTTTCTCCTCATAAATGCATTTCCATTCCTTTAATTCTCTTGGGGTAGGTTTAACTCACTATTGATGGTCTGATCTCAGCCCTTTATTAAGTCAGAATCCTGCAGCTTGAAAAGTTTTCCCTGATGGAACATTTGCTTTGAACAAGGGATGTATTCCCTATATTTCTTCTACTTGTATGGGACATCGTTTGATAAATGACTATTTAGACTTTACATATAGAACCTAAATAATAACTAGAATAAAATATGTCAACTTTTATTTAATTTCTGTATACACATTGTATTGGAGTCACACATGGTTTGCCTTATAAGATAGCGAGCTTCTTGTCACCAGAATTATCTAAGCAAAGGTGCGAGGGCACGTTTTAGGTATTCTAAAGATATGAATCCTGACTCTAAGCTCTTGGTGCTTAAATGGGTTAGATGTCATGATGACAGAATATACCTGGAACCTTGCCTTAATTTCTTAGACTTTGTCCAGATACAAGAATCTCTCCTACTGTGATGTCTCTAACTTCATTCTTGTTTTGGTTTTGTTTATTTGTTTTTTACTACCTCTCTGTTGTAATTTTCCTGAGTTTCTTTCAAGAGGCTGTCTCCCTCTGCCAACTGTATGAATGGTTGGTTCTCTGGGATCCTCTCCTCAGCCTTCTTCCCTGTAGTATCTTTGAGTGTGTGATTGCATCTATTTCCATGATTCTACCTGTAACACAGACACTGATGCCTGCCAGACATGTCCCTAAGCAAAGTCCCCTATGCACACATAAAGCTGTCTTAAGGATCTCCACCTGACCATGTCACAAGTACCTCACACAAAATATGCCAAAACTTTAACTCACTGTCACCCTCAAAACACCCCAAATAGCTATTTCTCCTGCATTTCCTATTTAGGTGAATGGTACTACCATGCAACCAGTTACATAAACTGAGAACCTGGGAGTAATCCTTGAGTTTTCCTCCTCCTTACCCCTTTCCCATCAAAAAAGTCATCAAACCATGTCCATTCCATTACCATTCATTCATTTATTCATTCAGCAAATATTTATTGCCTGCATGCAATGGGCCATGTACTCTGCTAGATGCTGTGGATAGAGAGGTGGACGAGACATAATCCCTGCCCAAGTGAAGCTTAAAGAACATTAGGGAGAGAGAAAATGAAACCAAAAAATTACATAAATAAAAGTAATTTGCGGGCCGGCTGAGTGGTGCGATGGTTAAGAACTGGCTTGGGACGCCAGAGGGCCCTGGTTCGGATCCCACATATGAGGGCCAGTGACACTGCCCTCTGCA
>NW_017731428.1:2754914-2856187 GCF_001890085.2 Hipposideros armiger | reverse complement strand
GAAGAACAAAACGACAGCAACTTGTCTGTCCCCCTTCCCCCAATTCCCCAGCACTGTTCCCATCCCCCAATTCCCCAATAAAAAATCTTTAAAAAAAAAAAGTAATTTGCAATTCACACTCCATAGTACATGGGCTAGAACTGACTCAGCCTCTCATGAACCCTTGTTCCCAGTAATATTGCCAAAAATGGCACTGAATTCTTCTTTGCACATAAAAAGAGCGCAAACGCTAACACTTTGGAATTTTTTTTCCAAATAGATGACTGCATGTCGATACAAATTGCATGGAGTCTGCATCATTTGCACATTGAAAAGGCTCTTCCTTGAAGACTCACTGTACTTGTCCAACCTCTAACGCCATGCAAGATTCACTTTACAATGAGCCACCAAGCATCGGGCAAGCTCACACCCTCACAAAGCAGACTTTTTAATAACTTAGCCTGTTAGAAAGCTCTCCCTGACCCTCCTGTCCACTGCCGCTGCTCTGGAGTTATGTAAGACATCCAATATTTCCTCTTGTGATTGCCTCTCAAATACAAAAGGTAATTATCTAGAGCTTACATTCTCTAGACCAACTTTTCTCAATTTTTTCACGTGATCCTCACAAAAGCAGTATGGTCCCCCGGTCTTGTGCTGGCCAAATCTTAATGGCACTCTAATTTGTAAACGTCCATATTATATTGTAAATAGTATCCAGAACAGAACACAGAGCTCCAGATGTGAAATCACTAGCTGTGATTGCAATATTGATGACAAAAGTCATATACTTTCATTTTTTATATGCTTCCCATGTGCCAGACATGGTAAGACCTTAATTATCTCATTTGATACTCACAATAATTTTAAAGACTGTGTGCATAATATAGTATAATATAGGTTTATATTATTTCCACTTTCACTGATGTGGAAGTAAGCGAATGGATTATAAGTGGCAGAGGCCATTGCTTATACCCAACTGTGGGTATCTTCAGAAGCCATATTCTCAATCACTTCTTTGTTCTCTTGCCTCTGCACAAATAAAACAGGGAAAGCGACTTATTTTTTACCTCTCTGTGCCTCTGTAACTTCAGTTTGCGTCTTATTACAAAACTTGTTCTTTACTCTTAGAAAAAATGATACCTACCTCACAGCTGTCATAAGGATAAAATGAGGGAACATACATTAAATGTTACATGACCAACCACAGGAGGGGGGAGGTAGAAAAGGGTAAAGGGGGTCAAATATACGGTGACGGAAGGAGATTGAACTTTGGGTGGTGAACACACAATGCAATATATAGATGATATGTTATAGAATCATATACTTGAAACCTATATAGTTTTATTAACCAATCTCATCCCAATAAATTTAATTTAAAAAATAAATAAAAATGATAAAAATACCATGTGATTAGCATGAGTTTAAAATGTGAACTTTTATTACTATTGCCATTATTATGCCACATAATACTTGATAATCATTAATGAGTGATTTATAACTGAGACATTAAATACTAACAAAACCATGGAGTTGTAGCTAATGGCAATTACTACAGAAACTCTAAGGTTACTGTGCTCTCAGAATGTCCTTGTGATAGTCAGGAATCACAGAAACAACTCCCAAGTTTTAATGTCTTAAAATAACAATAATTCCTAACTATTAGGCAACATTCTGAGACTGTCCAGGGTAAACAGCTTTGTATTTCTAGTTTTACTCATATTTAGTTCTCCGCTCCTCCTGGGCTCCGGCAAGATTTACTTCTCAGCTTCCCATGCAGTTTAGCAGAGCCAGGTAATTAGTCCTGGTCAGTGAAAAGTGAAATCACTCCTGGGCCAATCTACATCACTTTGGTTTTGGGATAATGCTTTCTGATTTCTTGATAGGTCTCTAGAACTATCAGAATCCCAACCTAATTGTACTCTAGTCAACATGTCTAAAATAAGATTTTTTGTTCTGCCTTGGAAATGCTCACCTACCCCAGATTCTCAAGATGGAAGATAGTTTACAGGGTCAGAGAAGAGAAAGGAGGCTAAAAATCAAATAGACAAAATGTGAAATGAATCATGAAATAAAGAGCAAAGTCAAGGGGAGAAAACGGAGAAGTTTGTATTATTTCAGTAAATGTATCTAAGTTTTCAAGGTTAATATTACTGAGGTGGCTGCTTGAAGTGTGAAATGGATTAGCCTGGCTTGTGGCAACAATGCCGGAAACACAATATCAAACCATAGTCTCAAAACGCTCCTTTAAATGTTCCTTAAAGATTCTTATATGGGGAAAAGTCCTAGTAGTAAATCTGTGGGTGGAAAAAAAAATCAATTGTGTTCAAATGAAGGTTCTAAGGCTCCCTATCCAAATGTATCTGATTTAGCAAGGACCTTAGATAATCCCAGTGTAGGTGGTCCTTTAACCATCTTTTAAGAAATACTATTGTAGAGTCATAAGAGAGAGAGAGAGAAAGTCATTTTCTGCAGCTGGAGAAAATAATTCTGCAGCGATTTGGAACCAGGAAGAGCTTCGTCAAGAAAAATCACAGACTAGGTCTCCAAGTGTGGTCCAAAAAGTGGTGTGCTCTTTAAAATTCAAGTACTTGGCTGAAGCAGAATTTCTGAAATGGGTGTGGAAAACAGGCTGTTATTCAAGCTCCCTCCACAATTAGAATGCACAGTACAATCTGAAAACCACTGCCACAGATAACGTAGAAAACATTACAACATTATTTCTCCAAGAACTCTGAATTCATTGAAGGAGGTTAATGGGCATTGACATGTTTTAGTACATGATATCTAGCACTGACCACATAATAATTTACTTCTAAGTAAACTGACAGCCAGCGAATCGAAAACCAGCCTTTCTTTCCATTTCTATATAAAACCAATGCAGGAGTAGCCATCTCAAACAATATTTTTACCTTGTTGGTAATCTCAAATGCAATCGCTGGAGAATTGCCTAGAAGACATAGTAAATTAATCCGTGTAGAATTGAACGCTAAGAGAAATACTTGCCCAATTATTGTAATGATAAAAGTTTGAAATGATATTCTATTCCCACAGTCTTTGCAAATGAATCTGTGACTATACTATGTACAGCTCTTATGAAGATATCAAATAGACAAGATTGTCATCATCAGGGAAATTTTTTGTATTCCAAAACAAAATGCAGCATTCTTTACTTACTTGTATCCCAGAGAAAGAAGATTGTTATAGCAAACCCTTGCTGTTCCAGCTTTAAAACAAATTGAAAGAGGAGATAATTGTGTTTCGACATTGTGTTGTTTACTATGCCTATTAAAAAGTGCAGATGAAATTCTAAACTTTTATTCAAGACTTTTTGTTAAGGTTATTTTGTTCTCCATCAAAACCACGAGTGTGTTGCAAAATCCACCTGCCTTCACTGATCCTAAACATAACTACATTAATCCGAGGTGATAGCTGCATGTGAATACAAAGCTGATGTCATTTATGAACAAGCAATTTAGCATACTGTTTTTACAACTTATTCTCCTCAGCTTGACAAACATAAACATTTATATTCCAAAGTCATTTACATTTAAAGTCCCATGCCAACAGCTGATAAGAGAAGATAGAATATTGAATTTCGGCACATAAATAAGCTTTTCCAAAACAACAAAGAGGATTCTGGTAATAGCTTTCATTTAGACAGCATACTTCACCCACTGAGAATTCTAACTACCACACTGCACAAAAACACATTGAGGAAGTTTGTACTCTTTGTAAATAAAAAGATGATGGCTGTGCACCATATACACATTGATTTTGTGTGATAGGTCACTTGAACCTGGAATTTTAACTGGCTTAAGTTACAATATCTCATTTTTAGAACTTAAGAATTGAGGCGTAACTTCAGAGCTACTTATACTAGGTCTTGGGAGGATATAAAGAAGTCTGAATTTGAACGCATTAAAATTACAACTAAATTATAGAACAATCAACCTGGAGAACCATCTGAAGTCTAGCCAAACAGAAGTCCTATAATTACAAATATAAAGAAGAAGCCATGTCAAAACTGGAAGGAAGGGTAGAGACACAGAATGGGCCCCAGACCGCCATGTGGCGGTTGAGAAACAGGAAGGATATCTCGGCTGCTGAGGTTCCATCCAGAGGACTGAGGAACCCCAGCCTCACACCAACCTCCTCAACCCAGAGTACTGGTGCCAAGAAGACAAGCCCCCGCAACATCTGGCTGTGAAAAACAGGGGGATTCTGACCATCCAGGTGGGACAGAAGGCTGTGGGAAACCCGGACATCCTCCTAAATGTCCCAAGCACAGATTTACCCACTTGCAGGCACTCTTCCTGGGCTCTTGTGGAAAGATGGTGATTTTGAGGGATGTCATAGGCATATAGGGTGGGGGGACAGACTAAGGTATAGGTTTTGGTGCAAGGGCTGGAGGACAGTGACCATTTTCCCTGTGAAGTATCCTCCTCCTGGCAGGTAGGTGCCATGTTTCCTGTATTGAACCCACCCCCACCACGGCCAACTCTGAATCTGATTGGTCTGGTGAGCTCCACTGTTCCACCCTACTGACTCACTGGGAACCTGCACTACCCAACTCCCCCAGTAGTGGTGGCACTTTCTCCTCTAGTAGCCAGCCCCGCCCACATTGCGCTTTTCTTAGAAAACTATCAGAGTCCAGCAGGCTCCAGGAAGGCAGTAACTGGCCTCAGTAGGCTCTGAGGTTTCTGCTGACCATTGGCACCAAACCAGAATTTACATTAAACTAGTGACCACAGCTCTTCTCTTTCCACTGACTCCCTGAGACCCTACCTCACTCAACTTGCATAGCCCAGGCTGTATCAGTGGCTGAACCTTAAGAAAACAGAAGAAAAGGAACACTTCTCAATTAATATATAATATCAGTATTACCTTACAATCAAAAACATTACAGGAAAATAATACTACAAACCATTATCCCACTTAACCATATGTAAAAAAGTTCTTTAAAATATATTAGCAAACAAAGTCCAGGAGAACATAAATGGGACAATATACCATGACTAACTGTGGCTAAGCCCAGGAATGGAGACTGATTTTAAATTCAAAAACAATCAATGTAACTTTTCATATTAACAGACTAATGTATTCAAAGTAAAGGATTATTTCAAAAATAAAAAGAATAGTTTAGAAAAATTCAACATGCACTTATGGTAAAATTTATAAGGGAACTTCTTTAAATTAATGCAAGATTTTTATGAAAATAATATATGACACCATCATACGTGTATGTAATGGTATAAGACTGAATGCTTTCTCTCCCAGTTTATGGAAAAGGCAAGGATTGCTCTTACCACTTTTATTTAGCATTGCACTTGAGGTCCTAGCCAGTACAATAAGGCAAGACAGAAATAAAAGGCAAATAATTGGGACAGAAGAATTCTATCTGTATTTGCAGAGAATATGACTATGTACACAGAAATCTTAAGGCATCTATAAATGTTACTAGAGTCAATAAATAAATATATCAAGGTTATAAGATAAAGATATAAAAATCATATATATATGCCATGAAAATTGGAAATTTGAATTAAGAGCCAATATGATTCACAATAACATAAACACATGAAGTTATGGAGAATAAATTTTAAAGACACGTTGCCATGTTGCGTCCAGTGAATATAATTGATATTTATAGAGTATTTCCTACAACAGCGACAGGATACATATTCTTTTCCAGCTCAAATGTAACATTCATCAAGACAGACAACATTCTGGAACACAAAACATGCCTTAAAAAATTAAAGAGAAAATCATAGAAAGTATGTCCTCAGAACAAAGTGGATTTAAACTCAAAGACAGAAAGCTGTCTGGAAAAATCCCAAAATATTTAAAAATGAAACACACATAAATAATATATGAGTGAAAGAAAAAGTCTCAAGAAATTTCAAATATATTTTGAACTAAATAAAAATACAACTAACAGAAATTGTGGGATGCAGTAAAAATGGTGCTTACAAGGAAATTTAGAGCATTGAATACATACTTAGAAAAAAAAGAAATCTAAAATCAATAATCTCAGCTATCAATTTAAGAAACTAGAAAAAAGAGCAATATAAACAAACATGAGAAAAATAATAATGATTCAAGCAGAAATCAATGAAATTAAAGTCAGGCAAACAACAGAGAAAATAAACAAAAGCAAGGGCTGATTATTGAAACAATCAATGGAATTGATAAACCACAGCCAGGCTAGTCAAGAAAAAAGAAAGAAGGTACAAACTATTAATACCATAAATGAATCACTACTGATTCAAAAGACATTAAAAGGATAATAAAGCAATATTAAGAACAACTCTATGCTTGCGTAGTTGATAAACTTAGGTGATGGGAACAATTCCTTGAGAGACACAAACTACCAATACTGACACAATAGATAATCTCAATAGATCATATTTTTATACTAAAGAAATCGAATCAATAATTAAGAATCTTCCAAAACAGAAAGCACCATGCTCACATAGTTTCATTGGTATATCTACCAAATATTTAAGAAAGAAATTATAACAATGTCTATGATCTCTTCCAGAGAATACAATCAAAAAGTACATTTCCTACTTCACCTATGGGGCCAGTCTTATCCTTATACCCAAATCATATAAAGATATTAAAAGCAAGAAAAACTACAGACAATACCTTTCATGAATATAGATGAAAAATTCCTCAACAAAATATTAGCAAGTAAAATCCAATAATGTATAAAAAAGAATCATCTACCATGACAAAATGGGATTTATTTCAGATATGCAAGTCTGACCTCTTTGTTTTTTAGCTGAGCCATCCTGCCACCTGTTTGGCAGCTCAGCGGCAGCTCAGCTCAGGCCGTGAATCAAACCGGGGACCCTGTTGCTCAGAGCTCAAACTCTTGAGCGAGCTCTTAACCAACTGAGCCACTCGGCAGGCCCAGGTATGCAAGTCTGGTTCAACATTTGAAAATCAATTAATGTAATACATCATATCAACAAGCTATAGAAGAAAAGTCATGGAACTAGATGCTTTCTCCGAAAGATCAGGAACAAGGAAAGAATGTTCCCTCTCACCACTCATATTCAACATTGTATTGAAAGTCCTAGTAATGCAATTAGACTAGAAAAGGAAATAAAGGTGTATGGACTGGGAAGAAAGAAATAAAACTCTTTCTTTATAGAGGGCATGATCACCTATTTAGAAAATCTGAAGGAATTGACAAAAAAAATCTTATGGAGCTAATAAGTGATTATTAATATATCCACACAAATACAGTCAACTGATCTTTGACCAAGGAGCAAAGACAATTACATAGAGAAACAATAATCCTTATCAAACAAATGGTGCTGAAACAACTGGACTTCCATTTTGTTAAAAGAAAAAAAATAATAATCTAGACACTGATCTTACATCTTTCACATAAGTTAACACAAAATAAATCACAGACCTCAATGTAAGATGCAAAAATAAAAAACTTCCAGAAAATAACATAGGAGAAAATCTAGACTGTGCTGGTTGGGTGATGACTTTTTAATACATTAAAGAACAAGGTTAGGTGGTGAGACCCTCAGCTTGAAGTATAAATCTGAAACGGACTCTGTGTTCTCAGTGGGGGGATTTTGGAGCAGAATCTGCCTATTGGAAGCCTCCTAAGTTGAACAAATATGGCCAGAACCAAATGTTCTACCATGCTCAGTCATTGGCTGGGAACAGCCCATGGCTACCTAGTCTTTGATTTGAAAGCTGAAGCAGATCCTAAAGGAGGTAACAGATAGAAGCTTTCATAACTGTAGTCTTTATAGCCGGATGGCAAGAACTTTTTTGGCAGAAAATCCAAACATGCACCTCTGTGGCTGCCCCAAGTATATCAGACGTGTCAAGAACTAGCCATTAGAATGAGTAATGTACTTGAAAATGCCGTCCAGACCTCCAAATTCAGAGTCTAGTTCTTTAATGCCTAATTTCTTTTATATCCCAAGCACATACCTGCCAGCCCATATGGGGATCTTAACGTGCCAACATATATTTGTCTTGGCAAATATTAGACTCTCTATCCTGAAGCTAATTATCAGAAGAGCAATCTTTGGCTGGATACCCCAATGGCTAATCATCCCACCAGTGTTGTTAGTTTTATCCACACATTGGCTACTTTTCTCTCTAATTACAATTTAAGCAAGTGCAATTTGGAGCCAGCCCTGAGGGATATTCATTTCAATTTTATGCGCAAATAGGTATTTTCCATGTCATTTATTTTTGTTTTGAATTTCATGCTCCCTTAGCCAGACATAGGCTATGTTCTTTTTGATAACTACATTGCAATTTAATTCTTTATCCTTATAACAATCTTAAAACATCAACCCATTATGTTTCTCTCATAGTTTCCATTCATGAAGCTTTTTATTGGTCATAATGATAGCAAAGATGGAATCAGATGGACCCTAATTTTTAACTCCCTGTTCTAAGCATATCCTTCTTTGAAAAATCTCCACTTGTGGGTTTTTAAATATAGTTATGTTTTCTTGTTTTTAAAAAATGCAAAGGGACCACAACACACTAGTCATGCCTCTACCTCTTTTCTACCATTATAATCAAATATTATACATGAGCTAGAGCAAAGGTGGGAAGAAATAATGATAGCTGAAGTCTCAGGGAGACAAAGAGAAACTCTACTTTTGTTGATTTAGCATGAGGGACTCTGCTTACGGCTTCATATAACTATGCTGAAGCGCTTAGGAATACTTGTCCAGTCAGATCAAACTGATTTTTATTAAGGACAGGATTTGGAACAGAGAGGTCAAGATGGGTGGGACAAAGGTCAAGCCTAACCCCGTGGCTTCAGGATGGAAGGAGACTTCCAAACACGTGTCCATGTTCAGGCTGGAACTATAAAAGAAGTCACATGTGCCTTAGACTAAACATTTCTTGCCTCCTAGTATGTTAGGAATGAGATTATCTGCCTTGAGCCCTATTTGCTTTCTGCCTGGTAGAAGAGGAAGAATTGTGCATTCATTCTTGGTAGGTGTCAAAATGATGGCCCGAGAAATGATTGATTTTATTAATCTGTTTATTCCTTCATACTATTTAACCCTCACATTTCGTGTCTGTCCTTGTCCCTGTACGTATTCCTGGATTTGAATCTCTACTTCTAGGCCCTAAAAACTCTAAGATTGGAACAGCAATCTTAAACTTTATTTCTAGATCTCCCAGTACATTTGCAACACTCTGTTAGGCTAGAAGTTGAAAATTACTGAGATCAGGGCTCTCTTTGGCCTAATTTTTACCCTTTTCCTGACTTATTTAATTAGAAAAATGAAAGCTTTCATCTTAAGTGTCCTTTAAGGACCAACTCAAACCATATATCTTCCAGAAAGCCTTTCCTGGCTAATCTAAGCGCAGGCTGATTCTTTTTTTTTTTTTTTTAGACCTTGAACTATAGATTCTATACCAGCAGGTGTATTGATGTATCATTTTTCATTGATTGTTTCCTGAACTTAAATCCTACTTGAAATATTTGACCTCGGCGGGGATCAATTATTTTCTCACACAAAATATGTTAGCTTAACTAAAATAAAACTAATGCTGAAGGATTTCTTGCAATACCCTTGAGATGGTTGTTTTTTACAAGGGGGACACGAAATTCAGCTCAAAGAATTGCCTTAAAAGGTGGCTAACCCCTCTCTTCAGAGATTTTGTTTCAATAGATCTGAGGCAGGGCTCCTTTAGTGTCTGTATCTTAAAAAATCTCCTCACACAGTAAATAAACACAACCCTGTTGAAAAGCGGCCCCTTTAAAGCTGTTGAAAAATTACAGTCATGATTTCAGTGTCCTGAGTGGACCTGGACTAGGGTTGCCATATTTAGTAAATAAAAATATAAGATACCCAGGTGAATTTGAATTAAAATAAACAGTTTTTAGCATGAGTATGTCCAAAGCATAGAATGACTTACCTGGTAACCTTAATTCTGACTGATACATAAGCCCATACAGGTATGGAAGTTTTTTACATGTGATAGAAATGTTACTGCAAATCGCTGGGGACAGGAGGGATGATTCAATAATTGTGCTAGGATAAAAGATTATTCTTAGGCAAATAAAATGAAATTGGAGCACTAGCTCACACTTAAACAAACCTTAATCTCAGATTGATTCAATTTGAATACAAAACTTCTAAAATGTTAGTAAAAATTATGAGAATATTGTGTTCAGGATAAATACAGGTTTCTGTAGAAAGGACATGAAAGAGGGTAATCCAAAAGAAAATGTTGAGGGCTGGCCGAGTGGCTCAGTTGCTTAAGAGCTCGCTCAAGAGTGCGAGTTCTGAGCAAGAGTGGTTTGATTCCCGGCCTGAGCTGAGCTGCCACTGAGCTGCCAACAGGTGGCAGGATGGGTCAGCTAAAAAAAAAAAATTGATAAACTTGACTACCTCAAAATTAAGAAATCTGGTCAACAAAAGACATGACAAAGGAAGTGAAATACAAAGATAAAATATTAACTCCCATGTTCAACAAGATTAGTAACCATTATATATATTAAAAAATCTCAAATCAAGAAGGAACAACTCAGCAGAAAAATGCAAAGATGAAAAAGGCAGTTCAGAAAACAAAAGTCCATAGAAAATAAACCTGTGAAAGGATACCTATTCTACTATCTGATAGTAATGATTAAATAGGAATTAACAATAACAGTTAACAATAATAGATAATGGGGCATCCAGTTAGCTCAGTTAACTAGAGCACAGTGCTCATAACACTAAGGTTGCCAGTCCAATCCCCACATGGGCCACTGAGATGCGCCCTCCACAACTAGATTGAAACAACTATTTGACTTGGAGCTGATGGGTCCTGGAAAAACACACTGTTCCCCAATAAAAATAAAAATAAAACATTACATTTACAAAAAAAAAAACAAAAAACACTATATCATTTTTATGTCCAATAGATTGGCAAAAATTAACAAGTCTGACAATACCAAATGATGATGACGTGGAGTAATTTAAGTACCAGAGAGAGTGTATATTAATTTTTTTTAAATCTCATAAAAATAAATTTACTTTCTATTGTAAAGTTGAAAATTAGAATGCTCTAAGAACTGAACATTCTAATTCTAGGAATAGAGCATAGAGAAATTCCTGCTGTAGCGCTCAATGAAACTCTTTCATACATTCACCAGCGAATGTTTTCAGAAACGTTTGCCATAAAGAAAATAATGTAGTGGATAAATACACGACTGCATGAACCACTATAGATGAAGTTGAGAAACAGAATGATGAGTTAAGAAATCAAAAAAACTACCTCAGAAGACTATGTTCAGTATGAGACTATTTTTAATGTACAACATAATCAAAACTAAACATAAGAATAATTACATATTTGATAAAAATTATTGGGAAAAAAAGGGATTAAATGAAAATTTCAGGATAGCCGTTACCTCTTATGGGGAGGCCAAGAATGGAATAAAAAAGTAAGGGTTGCATACAGATAATTACAGTGGTATTGGTAAAGTTCTAAGTTGTTTTCTAGGCTCATGTGGGTTTATTTTATTGTTAGGCTTTATAACTCACACGTACGTTAAATATATTGTGGTCTGGTGATCTAATATCACAATAAAAATAATAAAAAGACTAAATCCTTTGTTCTAATTTTTCAGTTTCATCAAAAAAGGTTTCCCAAAGTGTGTGCCAAGTTTTCAATTTGCAGTAACAAAAAAATTTTCCATTGTGACCTAACACACACATACATTCCTAAAACAAAATGCATTTTACAGTTTTGTATTAAAAATGCATACTTTGCAATGCATTCTGAAGTTTTTATTATATAATTTTCCAGTGTATGATATTATAATTGACATCCGTATATGGAATTTTTTATTCTATTCTATTCTTCAATATTTTCACAGCCTACTCACACGATTTCATGATCCATGATTGAGTCATGACCTATAGTTGGATAAACACTGCTCTAGAATTTACCAGTTTTGTTGGCTGTTAATAAATATTATTTAAGCAAAAGAATTTGTTGTCTAAATAGTTTAAGAAATTGTAGGTTCAATAAGTTTACTTATTATGAGGGTTCCCTTTATTCTTAAATGACACCTTCATATGCCATGTGACTATCCAAATAAGGGATCTAATATTCAGTTCCCCAAGCTTTACTAATCATGGGGCATCTGTGGGACTAGAGCAGTAACAAATACACTCAAGAAATAGTTCATCAAGATAATATCTCCTCTTTCACCCTCTTTGCATTCCCCTATCTCAAACTTTTTTTGTTTCACTTATGAACAACATAAGTGAATCCTTACAACACTTGTAAGGATTAGGATGCATGAAGCAAAGTGCTAAAAATACACTTAATTGAAAATGGTGAAATGGAATACGATGACCATCTACCCATAAAACTGTGGGAGTGTCAAGAAACCTCCCCTCTTCCCCCCCAAAAATCCAGTGACACTCCTAATCATCTCTTATTAAACCTAATTTACCTGTAGAAATGAAAATAAACAGCATTTCAAAATAGTTCATTAATTTATGGATTTTTTTTTTTACAATTGTTATTTTCTGCCTTTTAGTGGAAATCTGTAAGGGTTCATTCATCTTAGGAAAATAGACTTTTGTGTAAGAACTGTTAATATTGTAATTTATATGGCATAATGTGCACTAAGTTCCAAACAACTGACTTACAAATGACTTACACATGCATTTTGGAGGTATTCATCAATAAACTTGGGTCTGCTTAATACACTGAAATCTTAATAGATTAAGCCATTACCAATGATTAAACTCCTTTATGAGTATCATTCTAGGGAAGGGCGGAAAGGCCTGAACTCTACAAGCTCAGGCAAGCTACCACAGGTGGAAAAGGAAAAAATTTAGATGCACACTTCTTGGTGGGGACCCCAAAAGAAGGTGGGGGAGTGGGTACCAAGGACAAAATGCTTATTTCATTTTACTTTTAAATTTTATTTGCTTATTTATTTATTCATTGCTTATTTTGTTTTCTATTAGGAAATATCCTAATTTGATAGAATACAAGATGAGTCTTATGTTATCTTCTACTCCGTGGGGAGGTGAAATGTTTACCATTTGGAGTCTCAGGGCTAGTTGGTTTAGGGCCAATCACTCAAATTTCTTAGATATGTCTCTTCTCATAATTTTGACTTCAGAACCTTGAGTTTCTGAGTAAGCAGGGTTTGTTTCCACAACTCAGTGGATGCTGGAGCTGGCATGCATGGCTCATAAAAGCTGACTGTGTGCATCTCAGTCAGCTTGGAATCAGCTGTGGTGGGAGTATTTATATCATGGAGCCTGTCAAATGCTATGAATGATGGACTTTTTTGTGTATCTGAGAGTCAGTTTGCCAGCACAAAACTGTCTGGATGCAGACCAGCTATCTGCATCCCCATCACTGGGTGACGGTGTACAAGTTACTTAAGTTCTTTGAATCTCACTTTCACAAAAGAGAACAAATTTGTTCTCTCCTCTTGCTGGTCCACCCAGACAACCTGAAGTTCAAACAGATGTCTGTGCATATGTTTTTCAGATGGCAAAGAACCATGCAAATGGTCATTTTTTTTTCCTTATTAATACAGTATTTATTTATCTTTCTTCTGTCAAACCCTGAGCCAACCACTTTCCCCAGGCTGCCTGGGGAGGTATAGGAAAAGGAACATACAGGGCAGACAAGACACAGGAGAAAGAACTATGGGAGGTGGCAATGGCTCCTTCACATGGCGAAGAGGATGAGAAAGGCCACCATCACGCAAAAAAGCACCATGACCTCTGAGAGGGCAAAGCCCAGAATGGCGTAGAAGAGCTGTTGCTTCAGAGAAGGGTATAGTCATTATTTTTATCTGAATCAATTCAGCCTTTCTTACGCCCGTCCCTGAGCTACACCCTGTATGTGGTCCTTTTATTGGGTCCCCGTTGTACTAAACTGTTACTATTACAGCTCCCAATAGGATATTTCTCCTGCTATTTAAGCCCCTGTGTAATCACCTCTCATTGGTTCTGAGCCTGTCTGTGTGACAGACCTTGACCAATAGAATGAGACAGAAGGGATGCTGTGCAAAGTCTTGGCCTAGGTTTTAAAGGCCTAGAAACTTCTGCTTACACTTGGGGGTTCCAGGCAAAATGTAAGCTACTGCCATGCTGTAAAGGAAACTAAGCTAGTCATGTAGAAAGATTAAGTGAACATAAATAGGGATTCCTTGCCAACCATACCAGCTGAGCCAGCAGGCATGGGAGTGCAGACGCCATCTTGGATGTTTCAGCCTAAGATACATAATGTAGAACAGAAAAAAGCCAGTTGTACCAACTCCTGCCCAAACTGCAGAATTGTGAGCAAATGATTTCCGTCATTGTAAGCCACTAAATTTTGGATTGGCTTGCTGTCCAGTGGGAGATAACCAAGATACTCACCAAAGAAAGCAGCATTGTCTCCAGTTTTCAAATGAAGAAACTTTGGGGCTCACAGGTGGTGAGTCGTTGGCTCAAGCTCACAGTGCAAGTAAACATTGGATTTCGGCAAAACCCCCAGTGTCTGGATTCTGGCACTATGCTCTCCAAATTACTTCATTCACTAGTGAACATATGTTTCCAGTGAAAACCTAAAACCTTGATTGCACAAGAAGCTCTATTTTACGGCTGTCATTCTCCACGGTGACCAGCACACAATTGTTGCCTAACCGTGGAGGTGGGAAGCAACAAGGTTTAGTGGACTCAGAGAGAGACAGAGAAAGCTGCACTGTAATCCTAAACTAGTTGTGTGAGTCAGGATTCTCCAGAGAAACAAAACTAACAGGAAATGTGCATAGAGAGATTTGTTTTCAATAATTGGTTCACACAATTATGGAGGCTGCTAAGTCTAAAATCTGCAGAGTGGGCCAGCAGGCTGCAGACCCAGGCGAGAGCTGATACAGTTAGGGTCTAAAGGCTGTCTGCTGACAGAATTCCCTCTTGCTCAGGAGAGGTCAGTTTTTTTTGTTTTGTTTTGTTTTTAATTCAGTTCTTCAACTGATTAGATGAAGCTCACCTACATTATGGACAGTAATCAGCTTTACTCAAAGTCCACCAATTTAAATGTCAATCTCTTCCAAAAACACCCTCACAAAAAAAAAAAAAAAAAAAAAAAAAGCTAGAGCATTGTTTAGCCAAATATCTGGCCATAGTGGCCCACACAAAATGACACATCAAATCAGCCATCACACTAGTCATTCTCTAGCTGTGAGGCCTGGGACCAACCATTTAATTTTTCAGAGCCTCAGCTCTCTTCTTAGTATGATGGGCATATTCATCCTTTCCACACAGAGTTACATAGATGACTATACGGCATAAAGTGGATGGGACACTCAGTACAATGCAGGGCACACTGGTTAGTTTATGTGGCGATAGGCACCGCAGGACACGTGAGCGAAGTGCTTGTACACTGGACTTTTAAGAAATTGTTCCAGAAAGAAAATACCACTTTCTTGTTTTTTCACAAGGCTGTTCTGACAAAGAAAGGAAGTGTGAACTCACCAGGAAATCTCCCTAAATACAGAGATTGCATTACAATGCAATTATACTATGGTCCCTTTTCATAAAGTGGGCTCAATACCACAGTTTTTTTCTTTTTCTTTCTTCAAACACCTTCTTAAAAAAGAAGAAAAAAATATCTCACTTATTCAAATTGACTCCCACTTCAAAATGTGTGTGGCTGCAAATCTCGGATCACCTCAGAAGTTCCAGCCTTCCAGAACATTGTTTCCTGGTCTCTAATTGCTCCTTTCTGAGACTACAGCTGGACTGTGGTGCCCTCTCCTCAGTCAGACCTGGTCACCTGCTCCATCTGATCGAGGTCCCCTCCTGGTCTGGGCCACTGGTCAGGCTCTCTTGTGTCCCCAATGACATTCTCCTCTGAGATTTATAATTCCTAGGACTTTATCCGTGGAGATTAAAGTTTTAATCTCTGCAAAAATGAAAATCCCCAGAGCTCTGGTGTGATGAGGGGGCCAATAGAAGTTTAACACTAGGAGGGTGGGGGAGGTGAACATGGGAGAATTAGATGGTGCCCTCGCATATCGAAAAAAAAGAAAAGAATGATCCAAACCATAAGGACAAATTTCCATCACTTGAAAAGTCTCCCTTAAAATGAGCCGTTCGCCTGAGCCCAGAGATCTAACAGAGAGCTGTTCATTCCCCCTTTGGAAGTCCTGGGGGGCAGGCACCCTCACAGGGGAGCAAAGATTGTACACGTTCTTTTAAGGTGGGAGGAGCAGTCTCAGAGGTACTGGAGGAGTGCTCCTTATTGGAGGAGAAAATTCTTTGTTGACTAGGATTCCCCTGGCCTTACAGCCTGTGTGTAGTTGAACCATCCACACACTAAACAACAAAGCCATAGGAAAAGATGCATTTCAACCCCACACTGAGCCCTTCACAGAGGGCAGTCTGTGCTCTCTCTGGGTGTTTTCTAGCTGCAGGGAGAAAGTCTCTTCCAGGAGAGCCGCACAACGGTCAGCGGAAGAGGTGTAATAGTCCCTGAGATTTACACAGCTCCTTAGAACATCCATCATTTATCCCAGCTGATTCTCATACCCATCCTGAAAGGAGGAAGGACAGGACAGTTGATGCATCTCACGTTGAGAGACGCTAATGACCTTGCCCAAGCCAAGGACTGCGACAACCAGAATTCAAAGTGTCCACTGCTTGTTCTCCTTTCCCCATGATGATGTAGGCATAGGAAAGAGGTTGCAAATGGAAATTCAATTAAGGCAGAGGAAGCATTTCGTTGCAAAGCCTGGCTCTCGGTAGAGAAAGAAAAACTATTCAATCCCTCAGACACCACTGTGGTAATGTTATACATAACTGCACAGCACATTTCAGAATTCAGTACCGTGTTTTCTTAGCCTCAGCAATAATCATGGAAGCACATATTTAAAATAATAAGGATATACCGCTTCACACACACACACACACACACACACACACACACACACACACACATACACCATTAGGTTGGCAAATTTTAAAATCTGATAATACAAAAGTTTGACAAGAATAAATGGAACTGTTATACGCTAGCATTGGGAGTGTAAATTGATATGACTGCTTTGCAAAACACTTTGACAATATATAACAGAGTTGAAGATGCACAAACCCTATGACCTAGCAATTTCATTCCTAAGTGTTTTTCTCTGGGAAAATGCCTATATATGTGCTTAAGGTGACATTTATAGGACTGTTCATTGCAGCACTGTTTATAGTGGTTGAAATTGGGTTTTAAAATTGGAACAAACCTATGACCATTCACTTATTGATTTATCCTTCTATTCATGCACCCATTCATTTGTGTGTGTGTGTGTGTGTGTGTGTGTGTGTGTGTGTGTGTGCCTGTGTCTATATATGTGTACTATGTGTCAGGCATAGTTCTAGGTACCAGACATGCAGCAGTAAATGAAACTACAAAAAGCTTGTCCTCATTTATATTTTGATGGAAACAAACAATTAACTGGGAAACAAATGAATATATAATTTTAGTAAGGAAAAGTGCTATAACACATAATTAAGAAGAGCTGGGATCTAGCAGGCATCTAGGTTGGAGAGGGACATATGTTAGAAGTACTGGTGAGTATGCAAGACCTCTTTTTTTTTTTTTAAGATTTTTATTGGGGAATTGGGGGGATGGGAACAGTGCTGGGGAATTGGGGGAAGGGGAACAGACAAGTTGCTGTCGTTTTGTTCTTCAATCTAGTTGTGGAGGATGTTGCTTCACTGGCCCAAGTTGGCACCATCATTGCGCTCTTCTCTGGCGAGGCAGATCAGTCGCCGGCTTCTGGACGGCCGCTCACTGCGGCTGCTGGCCGCTCACGCTGGCTGCTGGCTACATACGGTAGCCCATGGCAACCCACTGCCACAGGGAGTGCAGCCTACACCGTCGCCGGTGACTCATGGCAGCCCAGCTCCAGGTTGAGCTGTTGTTCAGCATCTTAGCTGTGGAGGGCAGTGTCACTGGCCCTCATATGTGGGATCCGAACCGGGGCCCTCTGGCATCCCAAGCGAGTTCTTAACCATCGCGCCACTCGGCCGGCCCAAGACCTCTTTGTCAGGGCAACGTTTAATCAGATATCTGGCTGAACTTGGGGAGGGAGAGTATGAGTAAAAGAGAATCATTTGAAAAACTGGTGGGTAATAAATATTACAGCTTGAAACCCGTAAGCTCTGAGGTGGGAATGTGTTTGGTATTTTCTGATATACTTCTTTTTTTTTTTATTTAGCTGAGCCATCCTGCTACCTGTTGGCAGCTCAGCGGCAGCTCAGCTCAGGCCGGGAATCGAACCGGCGACCCTGTTGCTCAGAGCTCGCACTCTTGAGCGAGCTCTTAACCAAGTGAGCCACTTAGCTGACCCTGTGTTTGGTATTTTTTGAAACTTAGATCTATAGAGGATAACTAGAGATTCAAGGAGAGAGAGAGAGAGAGAGAGAGAGAGAGAGAGAGAGAGAGAGAGTGTGTGTGTTTTGTGAATGGATGTCTGGGGTTCTTCTGTCTTGTGTTGTCTTGTTTTAGTTGCATGCATGGGAGTGTGCACCATAAGAAACAGATGAAGACATAGGTTTCATCAGACTCCAATCCATCTTGCCAATGCATGAAAATAAGTCATTTTGTTTAGTTAATTTTCCAAACCCACACTTGTATTTTCAATCACAGTCCATTCCTAGCCCCTGTTTAGGGAACCCAAAACCTTATTCATAAACACACATTTCTGACCCAATCTAGTGGCCTGCCTTTTATTTCTCATGAGTTTGTAGCAAAACACAGCCTGTTCTTGGCAGAAGAGCCATTTCCCTAGAAATTCTCACTATAACACTAGTTTTTTGTGCTTCTCTTGGAGAATGGCAAAATTATTTTTCCTTTGAATAGCAATGTGCATTCTGTGGAACTTTTTAACATGTTAAAATTTACAGGAGCTTCAGAAAGAACTAGAAAGCAAAAAGTCAAACATTCAATAGTCAGCTTTTTCAACTCGTACGCTAACTTCAAATATACAAAATGCTGACTTCAAGCAAACCTCTTACACAAGCTCTCTTGTTCACCCCTGCACAACGTTTTGAGATCTACACTTCTTGCATCTCTCTTAATCTATCTTACCTTATCCTCCAATTCCTTCTGCTCCTTCTTCTGACCTCCTAACTGAGCTCTTTTTGGGGGGGTTCTCAGGAAGAAACAATCAATCACATTGCACACAATATCTCTTTTAAAATCCTAAACCAGAAGGCAATATATAAAAACTGCATTTAGACTCAGGCCTAGAGAAAAAGTTAAGGGCTATAATTAAACTTTTTCCTAAACCTCTACAAGTGTACAAGTTATACCATTGTCTGCTATGAAATTCGGGATTTTGTTAGATAGTGATGGTCTTGGATGGTCATAGCTGTTTTAATATGTTCACTAAATTGCTAGCCCTGTAGACTGGGAAAACTGTTAGAAATTGCAAAAAGGAAAAGACCAGAAGAGAATTTAAGTAGCCCTGTTATGCATATTTTTAAATGGCCCCCCACAAGGCTAAATAAATAAATAAATGAATGAAAATGCACTATAAGAAAGCAATTTGAGAAGACTTTCTCTTACAGGTAGATTGCATTAGAATTCAAAACTGTAAACCAAATAAAGGAGAATCAAGTAGTCTTTAGTGTTTAAAACTCCTAAACAGTATTTTTTAAGAAGAAACTTTTCTTTTCATAAATAAGCTCAAACCTGAATTAGGGTGCTTTTCATTAGAAAAAAAAATGAAATGGATAATTTCCAGTTCAGAATATTTTCAACATGTAACTGAACATTTCCAGAAGTTCTTCAAAAGTAAACAAGCTAGAAATCAAAACAAATTTTAATTTACTAGGTTGAATTTGCTTTATAAATGGGACTTCCAGATAAACTGTAACACAAAATAATTGTGATTAAAAGTCCCAGAAAAATATCCTAGACATGATTAATATGTCTACATTATGTGTGATTGAAGAAATAAATAATTAGCTATAATTCCAGAATTCTTATGGGCAAAGACCTCATGCACAGTGACAGAGCAGAACACATACGCATCCGGACCAATTTTTCTCATATTATAATATTATAAATTACTTTTTTGCATTTACTAATATGTTAGTTAGGCCATATCCTACAGCCGTTAACTCAACAATGTGACGCACCTCAAAGACCCATTGCTAACTTTAGGTTCTGCTTTATCCAGTTGCCAAGGCTTATCCTCTGAGTCTCAAGTCAATTGCCCTTGCAGCTAAACTATTCAGAGTATCTTTAGATTTCATACATTTCATACCAGTATCACCTCTAAATCTGATGATATCACATGCAACATAATCCCTTTTCTAACTGAAAATAATCAACAGTTTTCTGTTAGTCAACTACCAAATTATGAAATATTGTTACTATCTCTCAATCTAAAAACTCTTTATACTTAGCTAATGAAAGAAAATTTCTTGATTGTGCTTCCATACTTCTAGCAGTATCTATGTCCATAACACATCTTTTGAACACTTCCGTAAGTCTTGACTTAATATATTCTTGTTGCTAGGTCTTATCTTAAAAATTAAACAGAATAATACCAGGTTCGATATGCAGTAATTAGTTTAGTCTCTCCCGTATAATCTCTTACTGGAAGCCAAATTGATTTAAATAGCTGAACAATGGTCCTTTCAAGGATATATTAAATTGTTAAAAATAAAAGGGTAAACATATTATCTGATAGCCAATATAATTTTGAAATAGTTTAACTATTTAGGATGATGTTGAAACTAAGAAGTTTCCTCCCCCACCCTCCTCCAAAAAATTGATATCCTAACACGGAAGGCTCATAGTAAAAGAGATACCATTAAAGCTACATAAAATGCTTTAGATTATATTCATGCTAAGTATGCTTCTCTAAATACATTCTTTGCCTGCGAAACTCTTGCCATACAAAGACAATTCCATGGAAAAGTTAAAGGATTCCACTAGAGACACACATTTTGTTCCAAATTCTAAAAGAAATATGGGAACAAATGGGTTTTAAGATCCATGAGAACAGTAACTAGCAAAACCATGGTGGCTGCTTTCTAACACTGAATAAAACCTCAAATGGACACTTGCCAAAGTCTCCTAGGAGATACCCCACAGGAGAGGAAAATTGTCCACAAAACACTGATGGGAATACTTTCCTAGAAGATGTGGCTAATTCATGCTATATCTGTAACTATAAAATGGAAAGGTTAGACATAGAATGGAACCATGATCTCAAAGAGCCCTTCAGCATCTCCAAATGGGTTTTATACAATTGCCTCTTGCTACAGCTTCATACCTTCATGAATATATGTTTTGTACCAATGTTTATTTCCTGGATGAGATAAAGCACTTCATTGTCAAAAGTCATTGGGCAGGCCAAGTGGCTCAGTTGGTTAAGAAGAGTGCGAGCTCTGAGCAACAAGGTCGCCTGTTTGATTCCTGCATGGGCTGGTGAGCTGTGCCCAAGCTGAGCTGCCAACAGGTGGCAGGGTGGCTCAACTGATGAGAGCATGTGCTCCTAACAACAAGGTTTCCGGTTCGACTCCCGCATGGGATGGTGGGTTGTGCCCACCCACAACTAAGATTGAACATGGCACCTTGAGCTGAGCAGCCACGAGCTGCCAATGGGTGGCTGGACGGCGACTGGACTTGGAGCTGAGCTTGCTGCACCCTCCAAAACTAGGACTGAAGGACAACAACTTGGCTGTTCCCCTTCCCCAATTCCCCAACACTGTTCCCCTTCCCCAATTCCCAATACAATCTTTAAAAAAAACCAAAGGCATACCACTCACAATGGTTAAAAAACAAACTATTAAACTTTGTGTTCCTTATATGTGGCATACCAACCTACATAGATGGGGTGGAGCAACACTTCAGTAACAGATACTTTAAATTATACACGGCTTTGCCCCTTACTTTGAGAAGTCACTGTCATCATCAGTCCAAACCTCTGAAAACATGGAAAGGATGGTCTCAGAATTGTAAGTTTGAGACCTCAAACTAAGGTTCTCTGGAGAACCACCAGAGACAATTGGTCCATGGAAGTCCAAGAGTAAAGCTCATTCATTGGAACAAACTGATGACATAGCTTTTGTTGTGTCAGTGAAAAGAGCATCCCAGATGGCTGACATCACTGACTGTCACACAGCTTTACATACTTTTTGTTCATTATACTTTTGGTCACATTTATCCTATTCACTGGCTTCAGTTTATACACTTCTAACTCTGAACTATCAAAGGTAGAATCAAGGAGTTTAAGAGACTCATTATCGTGAGAAAGTCTATAAATCTTAAATGGTGGTTCCAGTGGGCTGGCTGAGTGGCTCAGTTGGTTAAGAGCTCACTCAATAGTGTGAGCTCTGAGCAATAGCGGTTTGAGTCCTGGCCTGAGCTGAGCTCCTGCTAAGCTGCCAACAGGTGGCAGGATGGCTCAGCTAAAAAAAAAAAATCTTTAAATGGTGGTTCCAGAGCGCCTGTTAGTCCCTCCTCATAAATGTTTAGTTACCTTGTCTTACAGTTTTTTTGATGTCTGTTTTTTTTTTTTGAGACTTAAGTTCTGTGTAGTCACTATCCATATAAATGACTTAACAACTAATTCAAAGACAAAAACATATTGATCACATTTGAGCTCAAAAATACTACCTTTGTAAATGAAATATTTTCAAGGAGAATCATACATATGCTTCACCTTGAAGACAGTATTTACTGTATATGTAGTATATCTATGTGTATATATGTATATATATATACATATATAGATGTATATCTATGTATATGTACACATATGTAGATATAGATGATATAGATATAGATATAGATAGCTATATACTATATAGTGTATACTAAACTAAACATCTTTGATAGCCCACAGATCATAGCATGGTGCCTAAAAACTATTTATTGACATGGTTCAAGTTAATAAACTATAATATCCTCCCCAGATTCTGAATATATATTATCCTTAATGGGGAACTAATGAGTTCAGTTTAGGACACTTTATTGCCAAGCAATAAAGATAGTTGGGCCGGCCGAGTGGCACGATAGTTAAGAGCTCACTTGGGACGCCAGAGGGCCGCGGTTGGGATCCCACATATGAGGGCCAGTGACACTGCCCTCTACAGCTAAGATGCTGAACAACAGCTCAACCTGGAGCTGGGCTGCCGTGAGTCCCCGGCGACGGCGTAGGCTGCAGCCCCTGTGGCAGTGGGTTGCCATGGGCTACCGTGTGTAGCCAGCAGCCAGCGTGAGCGGCCAGCAGCCGCAGTGAGCGGCCGTCCAGAAGCCGGCGACTGATCTGTCTCACCAGAGAAGAGTGCAATGATGGTGCCAACTTGGGCCAGTGAAGCAACATCCTCCACAACTAGATTGAAGAACAAAACGACAGCAACTTGTCTGTTCCCCTTCCCCCAATTCCCCAAAACTGTTCCCAGTTCCCCAATAAAAATCTTAAAAAAAAAAAAAAAGATAGATGGAAGAATCCTCTATAAAACAGAGTTGGATAAAGCAAGTTGGCTGTGAAGAATAAGAAAAAACAAATACATCTTGATTAACATCTTATTAGTAGAAAACCTTAGTAAGGGGAATATGGTGGCATTTTTAAGGGAAATATGGTGGTATTTTACACATTCTTAGAGAAAATAAAATTAATCCTTTTTTTAAGAGAAAAGAAGAAACTATCAGAAAACTACGGTAACAGAAATGTTAGGAGAGGAAAAAAATTATATGGAAAAGCAAAGAAACTAGAATAGCTAAAACAATTTTGGGGAAAGAATAAAGTGGGAGGCATCTGTTTAATTGATTTCAGAATGCATATCACTGTAGTCACCAGGAGTATGGTATTGGTGGAAGTGTTGGTGGAGAGACAGACATATAGATCAATGGGAACAGAATAGACACAGACAGAATATTAATAGACCCATACGATAAATCTAAGTAATTTTTGACAAATGTGCAAAAAAAGAAGAAATTCAATGAGGAAAACCTGCAGAATCTAAGGCTAGTCACACAGTTCTTAAAGTTGACACCAAAAACATGGTACATAGAGAAAAGGGAACCCTGGTGCACTGTTGGTGGGATTGCAGATTGATTGGTGCAACCATTATGGAAATCAGTATGGCGGTGTCTCAAAAAACTGGAAAAGGAACTACTGTATGACCCAGCAATTCCACTCTTAGGTATCTATCCAGAGAAACCCAAGACAGTAATTCGAAAAAATATATGCACCCCTATGTTTATTGCAGCGCTATTCACAATAGCCAACACTTGGAACAACTGAAATGCCCATCGGTAGACGACTGGATTAAGAAACTGGTAAATTTATATAATGGAGTATTATTCAGCTAAAAAAAAGAATGAAATCTTACCATTTGCAATGATATGAATGGACCTAGAGAACATCATGCTAAGTGAAATAAGTCAGTCAGAGAAAGACAAATACCATATGATCTCACTTATATGCGGAACCTAAAGAACTGAATAAATGAGCAATGTAAATGGAAATAGTTTCAGAGACATAGAGGGAAAATTGATGGTTGCTAGATGGGAGGGGGTGAGGGAGAAGGGGAAGGGACAACATAAATTGGCAATTACAATATTGCCACAGGGATATGAAAGGCAGCTTGGGGAATATAATCAATAATGTTGCAAATATTTTTTCAGGTGTCAGATGGTCACATGTCTTGTTAGGGAGACCACTTCATGGACAGTGTAGAGGCTTGACCACTGCACTGTATTTCTGAAGCTGATGTTGAATAATATTGTATGTCAACTATAATTTAATATATATATAGTCACAGGATGAAGAGTATAGTGTGGGGAGTGGAGTCAATGCAATTGTAATAGATATGTATGATATCGGGCAGGCGGGAGTGGGGCAGTGGATTGGGGGAGGGGTTGTCACTTTGTGAGGGGTGAAAAGTATAACTATTGTATTGTTTTGTATACCTGAAACTAATAAAAAATGGTAATTTGAAAAAAACAAAAAACCAAAAAACGGTATATAAAGGAAAAAATTGATGAATTGGACTTCATGATAATTAAAAACTTTTGCTCTGCAAAAGATGCTGCTAAGAGGATAAAAAGATAAGCTCCAGAGGGGGAGAAAATATTTGCAAACCACATATTTAACAGAGGAAAAATATAAAAAATATATCAAAACTCAACAATAAAGAAAAGCAGTAATTCAATTAAAATATGGACAAAAGACAGAGGGACATTTTAATGAATAAGATAGAGAGTAGAGGGTGGAAAAGAAGCCCACAAAAAACATGTCCAACATCATTAGTCATTAGAAAAATTTAAATTAAGGCCACAATGAGACGTTACTACATACCTATCAATTTTTTTAAATAGTGACAGCACTACATGCTGGTGAGGATGCAGAAAAACAGAATCACTCCTACATTGCTGGTGGGAATGTTGAATGGTACAGCTGCTCTGCAAAACAGTTGGACAGTTTCTTAAAAACTAAATATGCAACTGCCATGTGATCCAGCAATCGCATTTATCCCAAAGAAAAGCACTGCAAAAAAAAACCTGTACACAAATGTTCATAGCAGTTTTATTCAAAATAGCCAAAATCTAGAAACAACCCAGGTGTTCACCAATATGTGAATGGTTGAACCATCTGTAGTATATCAATACCATGGAATACCATTCAGGAATAAGAAGCAACAAAGTATTGATACACGTAATAACCTGGATGAATCTCTGGAGAATTGTGCTAAGTGAAAAAAAAACAATCTTGTAAGTTTATATACTGTATGATTCCTTTTATATAACATTCTTGATATGAAAAAATTATAGAAACGGAGAACAGATGAGTGGTTGCTGGTTATGAAGTCGGGGTGGAGGCTGAAAGAAAGGAATGTGATTGTAGGAGGAAAGCATTAGGGATGTTTATGATGATGGAATGTCCTATATTTTGATTGTATCAGTGTCAATACCCTGGTTTGATATTTTACTACAGCTTCCAAAGATGTTGTCATCAGTGGACACTGAATAAAGGGTACACAATATCTAGCTGTACTATTTCTTAAAATTGCATGTGAATCCATAATGATCTCAAAAGAGAGTTTTGTTTTCTGTTTTTAAATCAGAGCATTCATTACTTAGCAAGCAATTGTTTCTTTTTAGAGATATTATGATCAAGTACGGTTCATAATAAAAAATACTTTCCTGGTTTTCTTTTAACCAGAAAGTTTAAGAAGCCAGAGTGCTCCATTACTCTCAGCTGATATTAGAAAATGCAAGGCCATTTGTATAAGGCACACCTACATTCAAACCCCAAGTCTATTTTGGACTTGGTCTCTGCAAATCGGATATTTTATTTTTAAACCAGGGATAATAATACCTATTTCACTGAGTTGATATGAGAACTACACAGGATAAAATATGCAAAGCACACAGAACATTGCCTCCTAAATCAGAGGAACTGAGCGAATGTGAGGTTCTATCTCTTTCCCATTCTGAGTAATGGGATCTCTTACTTTATTTTGCACATAAAATCAAACACAAGATGGAGAGAAATGTCAGGCTATGCCTGCAGTACAAATTGCCTTGGGAAACGAAAATTAAGATGAGTTACCAAGATGAAAAATACTCTTCCCAACAGAGTTCAAAAAGACTCAGAAATGGCCTCTATGGGGAAAGCTTTCACTAAACTGGAAAACATGAAATAGGCAACAGTCATGCTTTGAGAGGGGAATTGCCAGTCTGACCTAGTATGTGTTTACTACATCAAGTTTATTTGTTGTCCTGATTACAAGCCACTAAGGGGACACTGGGGGTGAAGGACTGTCCACCACACAGCCATTTCCTCTAGGTTCTTTCTTTTACCAACTGGCTCTGACATAATGTTTCAAGCACTGATAAATTAACCTCCTTTGACCTACACCACCTTCCCGAGGATGAGAAGATATTGAAAAAATATATATGTTTGGAGTAAGCGGTGGTGAGGGAAACTATAAGACAAACGTAAGATGCAATCAAAGGTTGAAGCAGGAACATCAGAAAATTAATTTCCTGGCTCCAAATGGTATTGGATTGCAGCTCAGATTCCTAGATCCTGCCTCTCCTGTCCATTTATTAGGATTAACTGGGCAAAATCAGATTCCAAACTGGATTAAGACATCAAGAAAAAGTTTCATATAAATTTACCTTCTCCCAAATCAGAAAGAAATGTCTGTAGATCCAAGATACTTTATCATTGTAAATAATGAACCCCATATACTTGCATAGCACATTACAATTTGAAAAACACCTCTCCACAAGTTATCTTGTTAGATCCACATAAACTAGGCAGGGCATATATGCTATCACACAGATAATTATCTAGAGGTGGGGAAACTGAGGCTTGAAGAAAATGACCGCCTAATGTCACCAACGAATAAAGTCAAAGCTAGATATTCTGACCCCCCAGAATACCGCTGACGTGGAACCAAGAGCCAAGAATGCACAGGCATTTAGAATTAGTGGGTGTTTTCACTGCCCTTTTGCATTTTCATTCCCTGTGGGAATGCAGGGTTGAGATGGCATTGACTGGATGGCGCTGCATCATCTTAGGAGGCATTTTGCAAAGCACAGGTTCAGTCATGGCCGCCCCAGGCCAGCAAGAACTTGAATCTGGGTGGGGAAGAGGCATACAATCATTGAAACATTTATGACTCTCAAAGGGGATATCTGAATATGTGTTGAAATGAGGGCAGAGGCAATAACTGCTAATGAAATTCCAACTGATTACATGTCATTATGAGCTAGAGTATAAGCAGGTTTTGTGGTGAGTCCATTCATTATAAGCGAAGACATACAGAATTAACAGGATTTACAGACAAAGGGGGTAAAGCAGGGGTTGGGATAGTCCAAGGAAGAAGTAGTTTGAACACAGGCATAGAGTGAGCCATATGTTTTAGAACTATAATAATTGATGTTAGAGGTTGAAATGAATACTGTAGTGTAGATTTAAGAGGGGGAGCTCTGGAATCAGATTGTCGGAGTTAAAAATACCCATCACTTACTGAACAAGTTATATGACAGTTTCTCCATCTGCAAGCAGAGATGATAAAAGTACCTGCCTTATAAAGTTTTGTGAGAATTAAATAATATAGTACATAAAGAGTCCTTCATTAAAATAGTACCTATACTTAGTTGGCATTAAAAAAAACAAACCAGTTATCTATTTTAAAAAATTGTCAGGAGCTAGGAAGGTAGTTGGACTTAGAGTACGAGTAAAGTGACCATATAATTTATCATTTAAATTGTTTAGTCTTTAAAATGGAAGGGGATACTATTAATGGTTATGCCAGAGCACCAAGTATAAAGGAGGAATGTTTGGGACAAACTAGAAGGTATAGTGACATTACATACAGAAAACCCTACTCTACATTTTTTCTTGTTTATTCAAACTTCCCAGGTGTGTCTGAAAAACTTCATGGTCAAATAGCACTATACAGGCCAGGATATTAAAAGTTAGTTTGGACTATAATCCAAAGTATTCAGCTTTGGACTAAGACATGTCAAAGGTGGAAATGATCTCAGAGGTCACCTAATATTCTTCCCACATTTTCAGTTTCAGAAGAGATCTTGTTGAATACAGGTGCTGAGAAAGTGCTGGTGACGTCATCAGGCGACACTGACACAAAGGATCTACAGCTAGGACTGCACAGAACTTTTGGAGACTATCTCACAAGTTTCGAATCATTGTGAAAGTCCAGGGCTTATTATACAGATGAGAAAACTGCTCCAGAGTGGCTAAGGGCCTTATTTAAGAGTTCCTAGAATATAGTTCAGGATGCTTTTCAACATGTCAGTACTTCCTAAAGTATGCTCCATAGAACACTGGTCCTCCAAGGGCTCTGGTAGAGAGGGAGGGAGAGCAGGATGGGAGGACGCCATGGTTGAATAAGCTTAGACTATGCTGCTTATGATATTACACTCTTGGAAAGTCACAACATACATTAAATACTATGAGAAGGCCTTGAGTAAAATGATAATAATAACAATTTTATTCAAAGCAGTGCTTCCCAAATGTGTTTTACCACAATACTCTTTTATCATGCAATATAAATTAACATTCTGCAGAATCAGTGTTCTCATGCTACATGCTTTGCGAAGGACTGCACTACGCAATCTGGTATCTTATAAAGAACTTTCAAAGCCATTAGAATAAGAAATAAATAGGTCATTAGAACATATTCCCATTTCATGTGAGTTTTCATGCATTCATACAATTAATACCTCTCCAGTCAAACTCATTCTTTTAATTGGTTTAAGTAACATATTCTATTAAGCTTAAGACAATTGGATACACCCAATTGATCATTTTCTTATTGTTCAAAAACTTGCTTTAGCTCTGCCAAAAGCAGAAAGATTAATATCATAAAATAATTTTGGCTTAATTAAATATTTTATAACTCAAAAATGGAAGAAACTACTTCAATATTTATTCTAACCGATAGATTGGGAGGACTTTAAAAATTTTAAAGCAAGAGAAGAATGCAAAAGAACAAAGAGATTAACTGTAAAAATGTTACATTACCCTATGTTCACAAAATAAAGACAATTAAAGAAATAGTAAAAAGGATTTATGAATATGACACCAAATGATAAGTATCTTAAGACCATAAATGGCTAATGTAAATTTTAAAAAGCATACAAACAACAACAACAAAACACATGAAGAGAACAGAAAAAAGGACTAAGGTTCTGAACAGAGAAAATATTTAGAAATAGAAGGCATAAAGGAGGTACTTGACTTCTCCACATCCTGCTACAGGCTACACTTTCTCCTATATGCATTGACTCTGCTAAATCCCTGTCCATCTTCCATGCCCCAGGCCACTCTACATTGGTAGGTGGCAGGTTTAATAAGCAAGGGAACTTATATGTGAGGCTTGTCTTGAGTGGCCGCAAGATGAATGGATCTCTGCACCCGCCTGTCAGAATCTTACGAACATACATAGAAGCCTTAACGGGATTCAGTCATGTATACTAGCCAGATGGTCTCAACAACACCTTCCTCTCACAAGGCTTCAGCCTTGAAAATGGCTCTGACTGTGGGTACAGTGGGCAGCATGTACATTCCAAGGACAGGGGAGGGAACTCAGAACCTCCAATTGTTCAGGTCTACCTCTCAGATCAACAGCAGTCACGTCCAACAATAAGGTATCATAAGGGTTAAATGAGATAGCATATAACAGTGCTTAGCTCAGAGAGCAGCACATGGCAAGAGTGCAATGAATGGAAGATATAGTAGCTACTGGTACTAGCTGGTGCTTGGGCTCCAAATCCCAAAGGAGACCTCTACCCTGGTGCACTTGGGAAGATTCCACATGCCCACAATGACACACGTTGCCTAAATGAGAAACAGGATTCATTTGTTTCCACCACACTTTTTTCTTCCTGGGACAAACCCTCATTCCTAATTGCCTTTATAATACGTCGGGCCTGGGGGCGGTCTTGATTAGAAGGCACAGAACAAAATAATAATAATAATAATAATAATAATAATAATAATAATAATAAAACAAGATAAGCACCAACTTCAAATCACAGCAGATACAATATTCAAAATGGATACTCAAATCACAGAATCAAATACTGCTGCTGCCACAAGTTACAAAATAATTTCCTTATTCAGTATAATTCCCAAATAAAATATAGAGTTTCCCAAAGACAAGTCAAGTATAATCTAGAGTGACATAAGATTACTAGTCACAAACGAGGGCAAAAATGAATGTTTTTGAGAATTAATGTGGTGCAAGGGTCGACAGACTTTTTTGGAAAGGGTCAGATAGTAAATAATGGCTTTGGCTTTACGGGCCAGATGGTTTCCATTGCAATTACTCAACTCAGCCCATTATAACATGAAAACAGCCATAGATATACATAAACAAATGAGTGTGCCTGTGTTCCAATAAATCTTTATTTACAAAAACAGGTGGTATACTGGATTTTGGACCACAGTTTGCTAGCTTTTGCCATACAGAATAAAGGATAACAAGAAAATTCCCTTGGATTTAGCTTCACTACAACTATTGTCAATCCTAGCCAATTGTCTGGTCATTTTAAAACTCAACCAGGAGAAATTTCCCATTGAGACATTAATTATGATACTATGCATTTCATAGGTTAGATTCAGATGACCATTTCTCTTGGAAAGTAGCATCTGGAACACTACATCTCTACTCACGAATCTGGAGTGGCCTGCCTTTTTCTTTGGTCTTTCTTTGCCCTCTATGTAAGGGGCCAGTTTGGAAATCAAGAATTATGAGGAAGGTTTTGTTATAAACACATTGCAAAAGAAACAGAGGCTCCCGTATGTTAAATAATTTGCCTAAATGGACACAGACAGTAAATGGCAAAGCTATCATTGGACCCCAGTGCAGTCTGACTTCAAAATCAGTGGTTTCAGTAGCTATGTTATACCTAACGAGGTTCTCATCTGCTGAACAAATGTGCCCCCGCTGATAGCCAGGACAGACTTGAGGCCAGAGGAGCACCTGGAGATTCCAATTCTGACTACATACAGACACCACTAACACCATGCAAATGGAAAAAACATGTACCACAAATGTCAAAAAACTGTGTACAACTGGACACTTTGGTCAACATTTCTCAAGCAGTAGTTCGCCATCATCAGAAGTGTCTGAACGCTGATGGTAACCACTTTGAGCACCTCTTGTAATTGCAGAAGTCAAACATGACTTGTATTCATCTTTTGTTATCTGTATATATTATTAAAATTTTCATAGTTTTTTCCTTACTTAAACATATGTATACATTTTTTGGCACCCTCTGTATATTGGAAGGAATTTCATTTGAACCCTATTTATGGGGGTGCTACCTTGAAGACAATGTGGTTTTTTTTTCTTTTATTTCCTTTCTGTTTTTAAGATTACATCTGAAACAATTTCATTATATTTAACATATAAAATAGACAAAGAGAGCTCTGTGACTGGCTATCACAGGGTCCTTGGCAGGGTACTGTGAATTAAGAATTTTTCTTTTTTTCATTGCTGAGTATATTCCATTGTATAGATATAACAGCATTTTTATCCATGTTTTATCCAGTCACCTGTTAAAGCACATTTTGGTTGTTTCTAGTTTTTGTTGATCATAAATAAAGCTGCTATGAACACGTGTGCTTACAGGTTATTGAATGCATATAGGATTTCAATTCATTTGGGTAAATACCTAAGAGCGAGATCATTGGATCATATATGATAAGTGTATGTTTAATTATATAAGAAACTGACAACATGTTTTCTAAAGTGGCTGGACCACTTTTCATTTCCCCCATAATGAATGAGAATTCCTGTTGCTCTTCCTTCTCGCCCTCAGTAGTTCCCCCCATCCTTATTAGCGGGGGACATGTTGAAATACACTGTGCAGTGGATGCCTGAACCCACGGATAGTACAGAACCCTATGTATACTATGTTTTTTCCTATACATACACACTTATCATAAAGTTTAATTTATAAATTAGGCACATAAGAGAAAACAACAACTAACAATAAGATAGAACAATTACAACATAATACTGTAATAAAAGTTATGTGAATATGGTCTCTCTCTCTCTCTCTCTCTCTCTCTTTCTCTCTCTCTCTCTCTCTCTCCCCCTTCCTCCTTCCCTCCCTCCCTCCCTCAAAATATTTTATTGTACTGTACTCCCCTTTTCACTTAAAGAAAGCATTTGATGGCTTCTCTTTGGCATATCCGAATTGCCAGCACCAGTAATCTTGCACTTTGAGACCGTTATGGATAAAATCAGGGTGACCTGAGCACAAGCCTTTGCTATAACCATAGTGGCTCTGATAACCAAGCCGGCTATGTCCTAAGGGCAACGGGCTTCGGTCCACTTCCCCCAGCACCTTAAGGCTTTGGTTCCCTAAGGAAATAGAGGAGATGAACCCAGGCAGGGCTCTGTGCCCTTCCCTCAAGAGCTGCTGTTCTCTTCTAAGCCAGGATCACAAAGGGTTTTCTTTGTTACTACTCTTTCTCATCCTAACCCTAGACTGTCTTCTGAGGACCCAATAGAGATCTGTGAAGAGCCTACAAAGGGATGCAAATTCCCTTTATTTATATTATACTCTGTGGTGGCCCACACTCAGCTTTTAGCAATTTGTTAAACATTTTAACTGAATTATTTCTGGTTTGCATGGCATCTGGCATCTGCTCCAAGTACATGCATTCCATTTTTCCTTGAAGGGAATGATTGTTCCCAAGACTTTGAATTTGTTGGCTGTCCTGCAACCTCATCTTTTTCGGTAGATTCAGGAAAAGTTGTGACTTCACAATTACTCAGATATTTTAGTTCTAAACAGTGAAAGCTATGCTCTTTCCAGCTTTCTACATTCTAAATGGAAGCTACAAATTTTCAGTTTTATTTTGAGAAAAACAGAGAGCCATTAAATATTTTCTGAGCCAGGGACTGAAAAGGTCAGATTTTTTTAGGGAAAAAAAAATGTATTCAGGTTGCACAATGCAGAATGAATCAGAGAACATGGGAGTCCAGAGGCAAGTTAGGAGGCTGATTCAACAACCTGGGCAAAAGATGCGCGAATTCTAAACACAGCATGACATGGGGACCAAAAGACAAAGATACATTTGAGATGTTTGGGATTTAACAGGATTTCCTGACAGATGGTGGACGTGGGTGCATGCATGCATATTCATGCATTTAAATGTGCTGGATGATGGTGTGAAAAAGAGAGAAGCATCAAAAATTATGCCCATGTTCCTATCTTAGACAACCAAGAGGATGGTGGTGAAGGAGTCAAGGTAATATTAAGGCTGTAAGCTAAGCAGAAGCATGGAGAGTACATACAGGTGACGGTCATCCTTGGGGAACAACTGGTGAGTTCTCTGCAAGGACTGTGATCAAGCAGGAGAGAGGATCTCAAGAGATCAGTAAATAAATGATTGGCAAATCAGCAAATGAATGAATGAATGAATATATCAGAGCTTCAATTTGGAGCCAGACCTATTTGATAAAACCACTTTCTTTCTCTTTTATTCCAGCCAGGGCAATAGGTTTGATGGCATTTAAAAGAGTTCCATGGAACTAACCTGTCTAACCTGAAATGCCCCCCATAAAACATGAGCTGAGCTACCACTGCTCTTTCCTGGCTGAGGGGCCGGAGGAGCTTTCCGTACACTCTCCCATCGCTGGAATTCCCAAACACTGTGTGCTAATTGCATGGGTCAATTAGTATGAAATTCAATTTGTTCTAATCTTCCTGAGGCCACTTAATAAACCTGATATGTCAGCCTCAGGTTTGGGAACAATTAAGAGAAACTCACAGTGTGAAGGCATTTAAGTACCTGTTCGAAGAGAAGAGAAATATTTAATGCCCAATTCCCCATTCTGTCTTTCGGAAACCAGAAAGGGATCATTATATACAAACATGTTAATATAACAGTGATTGCTACAGGAAAAACAATTAAGGCCAATTGTCTCCATCATGATGTCATGGGTTTCCCTCTCCCTTCCTCCCTCCTGCAAGCATTTACGAAGCCCTACTCTGATTCAGCCTCTGTGCTTCATGTTTTGGATGCAAAAATGAGAATCTCCCTCTTAGAGGAGGTGCAGCCTAGTGGGAGAAGGCCCACATCAAAGTTTGAGTGGTAAGCTAAGGGGTCAGGAAGGAGAGGGAAAGAACATTACTAACTTGGACTGATATCACAGAACTTACCCATTTATCTAGCATTGTTCTTCAAAATCATCGCTTTTGTTTAAGTGTCTCAATTATGTTTTAATCACTTAAATATTTTAGATGTTCCTCTTGGAGTTATCTTCAGAGACTATTTGCCAGTTGTAAAAAAAAAATTTGATGACTGTCTTTCATCTTTATCAAATGATTATAATTAGCTCAGTGCATTCCAAAATGTATTTCCTTGAATAGTTGTCTATATAGATGCAACCATGAAACACAATTCTAAGGTCAAGTAAATTTAAGAAAAATCTATATAAGCATTCTCTCTATTTGGTTGCATTAGCGGATTCAGATCTCTGAGAAGCACTGTAACAAACTTATTTCATTTTTGTAGTCCAGTGCTTCCCCAGTTTACTCTAGCTCATCCATGCCCTTAAATGTCAGGAATCAACATATTTAGCCATTATTATTATTATTATTATTATTATTATTATTATTATTATTTTCTCAGACATTCCTGATTGACAAGTAATCACCTTTCTGGATTTCAGTCTGAAAGAATCTTGGCTATTTCTGAAAATGAAAATGACTCTTGAAGGATTAGTCATTTCTCACATGAAGAGGTTCCCAGCAATACACTACAGGCTCTTCTTGATCATTACTGAGTGAGGCATATTAAAAAGTAATTTTGGTAAAGTCAGCCTTATCAAAATAAGCGCATGACCTCCCACATGGCTATTATGAAAGCAGCTAGACTCATCTGCAAAAAGCAGTGCTGGTGGGATGACTAGCATATCCGCTGCACTGGAGGTAAATTGGATAGAAACATGTTTTCTGTTTTGCTGATTCCCTCTCCCTCATGTCCCCGGTCCAGTCAATTTGAAAGTTTTATGGGAGGCAACATTGCAAGTGTCAAAAAGAAAGTTTATCTGTTTGTTTGTTTGTTTTTAAAGCACGAATTTCACTTACTAAGTATGCAACTTGGGCAAGTCAACTGATCTTTCTGGGCCCTGATTTCACCTATAAAATAAAGATGATAAAAGTGCCTATGTCATAGGGCTGTTTGGGCATTCCATCATAGAACAACTGTAAACCTCTGTAACACGTTTCCAGGCACATAGTAAACATGGAATACACAGTGACGCTAGTTTTGTCCGTTATGATTAGCATTAGCATCACTGCATTAATTTCGTATTGTAACAAATCATCAGAAACATGGTAGCTTCAAACAACATAAATGCACTACCTTACAGTACTAGAGGTCCAAAGTCCAAAATGGGTTGCACTGGGCTAAAATAAAGGTGTCGGCAGGATAATGTTCCATCTGAAAGCTTTAGGGGATCATGTTTCCTTGCCTTTTCCAGTTTCTAGAAGCTACCCACATTTTTGGCTAGTGGGCGCTTCCATCTTCAAAGCCAGCAATGCATCACAGCATCACTCTGACATTGCCTCTCCTGCCTTCCTCTTTCCCTTATAAGGACCTTTAGGGCCAGTGGGATAATCTCCCCATCTCAAGGTCAGATAATTAGCAAACTGTTGGGTCATTGGGGAAGACATATTTTTCTATGTTTTCCAATGTAAAAATGCATCATGACTTTCCCGATGACCCAATAAATGACCCCTTGTCGTGTAACATAACATAGTCACAGAAATGAAGACATGGACATTATTCTGCCTACCACAACCATCATCACTCTATTGATTGTCTACTGCTTCGTAACACATTACCCCAAAACATAGTGGCTCAAACTAACAACATTAGTTATCTCACAGCCTGTCTGGCTCAGGAATTTGGGTGTGGCTTAACTAGGTCTTCTGATTCAGGGTCTCTTACAGGTTGCAACCAAGATGTCCACAGGGGCTGCAATCATCTCAGGGCTTGACTGGGGAGGATTGAATTCAAGCCCGATCCCCTGGTGGTAGGCAGAATTTAGTTCCTCATGGGCCATTGATTAGAAGACCCCCTCAGTTCCTTGTCACAGGGACCTCCCTATATGGGGCAGCTCACAGCACAGCAGCTGACTTCAGAGTGAACAATCAAGAGGAGAGAGACAGAACCAGCTAACAAGACAAAAGTCACCATCTTAACAAAATCTCAGAAGTGTCATTCCATCACCTTTTTCATACTTTGTTCATTAGAACCAGGTCCAGCCCACACTCAAGGAGAGGAGTGTTCACATGAGCATAAATACCATGTGGCAAAAATCGTTGGAAGCCATCTTGAAAGTCTGTGTAGCACAATCACCATCATTATTGTCCCCCTCAAATCCACCTTCTTCACCTCATCATATCTGAGCCCGAGATCCATTTCCAACTAATTATATCAAAATACCTGGGGGTGGAGCCTAGGCTTTGTATTTTTAAAGGGCTCCGTCCGTGATTTTATTATGCAGCCAGGATTGAGAGCAACAGCTCTACAGTAGGTCACTACAATAGTAATTTACTCATAATACACAGTGACTGCCATTCTCTATTTAAAATCCCATCACAAGGTTTTTGATCATTTGCAGCAGAAAGTAGACGCTCTGTACTTGCTGGTAAGGCCCTCTCTGACTCACACCTATTTCTTCGGATTTGCCTCCACCCATTCTCACCTCACCCAAGGTACATAAACTTTCACATCCCTAACGTACGTCCTCCCCAAGCTTTGGGCTGTTGGCCACTTCTCTGTGCACACAATGCTCTCTCTGCCCACCCACCCCAAGTGACCCCCAAGACGCATCTACTCTCTTTTAGAATGTAATCATTATTGAACAAATTCAAAGGAATGCTTCCATAATGTTTATAAAACACATTTATTTTAAAAAGTGTAAAGAACAACAATAAAACAAACAGCCATGAACCCATTAATTAGCTGAAGCAAAAAATATCACCTTTGACTTTGAAGTTCCCCGTGTCCTTCTTGTGTCCCATCCCTTTTTCTCTGTCACAAAGGTAATCAAAATCCTACATGTTGTGGTTATAATGCTCTTGATCTTTCTTGTCTAAAGTTGTAACTCATATGCAAATATCCCTAAATAATAATGTTTAGTTGTGCATATTGTATGGGCTCAGGCATGACTATTTTCCTGAGTTTAACCCCCTTTGTCCTTTTAACTGAAATACATCTGTTTCACTGTCTCATAGTAACCAATTTTTGTAACATCTCAATTTACTTATCCACTCTATTGCCGATGGACGTTTGGGCTACTTCCAGTGTTTTTGCTATTAACACCTCTCCTACCATAAAATTATTTTCTAGGTTGATGTGCTGGTGTGAAAATATTTCTCTGGGGTATATACCGAGGAACGGATTTGCTGGTTCACTTCATATGTGATGTGCAAATGTGTTAGATACTGTCAAAGGGTTTTCCAACATGTTTATATAAATACACACTCTGTCTAGCAGGGTAAGAATGTTCTTCCCATTTTATATTCTAATCATCACTTCTTATTGCCAGACTTTTTCGGTTTTGCCAGTCTAGTAGATGTGATTAGTGACCTAATCACTAATGAATGGCACATCTTTTCACCTGTTTGTTCGCATTTCAGGGTGCCTCTTCTACAAGGTGCAATGCGAGTCTTTTGCCCATTATCCTATAAGGTGGTCTTTTTCATTTCTAGGAGTTTTTTTGTATATTTGAACCCTATCGATTACATTTTGTGATTTGTTCTTCTTCCCCTTTATGATGTATTTTGGTGAAGAGATGCTGTTTTTCCAATATAATCAATTTGACTTCTCTTTTTATGTCTTAAGAAATGCTTACCTACTCTAGGTTAGAAAGTTATTCTCCTGAATTAACTTCTAAAAGCTTTAAAAGTTTGACTGTCATATTCAAATTTTTAATCTTATGGGATATAATCTTTTTTTTTTTTTTAAGATTTTTATTGGGGAATTGGGGGATGGGATCAGCACTGGGGAATTGGGGGAAGGGGAACAGACAAGTTGCTGTCNTTTTTTTTTTAAGATTTTTACTGGGGAGTTGGGGGAAGGGGAAAGACAAGTTGCTGTCCTTTTGTTCTTCAGTCTAGTTGTGGAGGACTTTGCTTCACTGGCCCAAGTTGGCACCATCATTGCGCTCTTCCTGGGAGAGGCAGATCAGTCGCCAGCTTCTGGATGGCCGCTTACTGCGGCTGCTGGCCACTCATTCTGGCTGCTGGCTACACACGGTAGCCCATGGCAACCCACTGCCACAGGGGCGGCAGCCTATGCCGTCACCCGGTGACTGACAGCAGCCTAGCTCCAGGTTGAGCTGTTGTTCAGCATCTTAGCTGTAGAGGACAGTGTCACTGGCCCTCATATGTGGGATCCGAACTGGGGTCCTCTGGCGTCCCAGGCCAGCTCTTAACCAATGCGCCACTCGGCCGGCCCTGATGGGATATAATCTTACGTGTGATATGAGGTAAAAACTACATTCCATAATTTTTGTGTGGCTAATTGTTAGTAGAACATTTTAAATTTATTCATTACATCATTTCTATTTGGAACCACAAGGCAAATTGTTTCATAAATAAGGCTGACAATTACATATGTTTCTCTTTCTGGGTCCTTGAATCTGTTCCATTTGTGAAATTGCCTATCACTGCACTGCATTCTTTATTACAATTATTATACTTTTATTATTACTTTTGTCTGATAAGGCAAATTCTTATTTTTCTAAAAAAAAATATTCTAATTATTCTTTGCTCTTTGCACTTCCAAAATTTTTAAATCAGTTAATCATATTTGGGGTTTTAATTGTGTTTTGTTCTCAGTATTTCTCAAGTTTTAGAGTGTCAAAGGGTAGGTGATACTGAGAGAAATTGAGCCATGTGTGTGCACGCACGCATGCGCACACACACACACACACACACACACACACACACACACAGACACACACTGCAAAATTTACATTTTTTCCTTCTGCAAGCTAATCAGAGAGCTGACTAGTGGGGAGGGTTCAAGGTTTCAGGCCTGCTCAGTTGAATGGAATCAGCCCCTCTTTCTAACTCAGCTGCTGCTGCCTCCCAGCAGGGTTGCTTAGTGACTGACCACTTCCAGCAAGATTTGCTTCTTCCAGCTGCACAAAGGGACTGGAGTCCGCTTACAACCTGTGTGCACTGCTCCAAAGAAAACCCAGTTCAGCATTTTCCAGAGAGGCACAGGAAGATGGGTGGGCGTTCCATACTGAGAGAAACCCAGCAGGCTGTATTTCAACCAAAACTTTTACTATAGTGCTAGGCTACCACTGTCAGAAATATGAGTGCAGGTTTTTATATTTTCTCAAGTACAAATGGCATGTTTACAGCACTTTATTTTCAGCTATAAACATGTTTTTATTTTTTAAAACGCTTCTCAAAGAACATGTTCAAAAACAAGTTGCACATAAAAAAGTTTATGTCATTTCTTAAGAACAATATGCTTATAATTTGACAAAGTGGAGTGAAAATACTGTCTAAATTTCATTTTGAGGGGTAAAGGGATAAGACACTTTTAAATACTTATAAAAAAATTCCACGGTGATTGGAATTGTTCTCGATTGTTAGAAGAATTTGGAAAGAGTTTTCAACTGTAGGACTCTGAGTCTTAGAATCCATGGATATAGTATGTTACTGTGTTTAATCAGGTTTTCTTTAATGTTCATGATAAAGTTTCATAATTTTCTACTTAAAGATGTTTTGTTTCTTTTGTTAAATTTATTCCTATTTTTATTTTTCTTGACACTATTGCAAATACTATATTTTTAAATTTTACTTTCTAACTGGTACTGTTATATAGAATAATTGATTTTATATTTTATATTGATGTTTTTATCTAGCAAACTTGATAAATTCTCTCATAATTGTAGTAATTTGTATATTCTTTTGCATTTTCTACAGTGTCAATTGTATCATCAGAAAATAATTAAGGTTTATTTCTTCCTTTTCAATCCTTATAAATTATAAATATTCTGGCCTTACAGTATTGGTTAAGGTTTCTAAGAAAATGTTCAATTGGAGTGACTACAGCTATGATTGTCTTATTCCTGATTTAAAGGAAAAATTTTTAAACTATTCACTATTATAAATGATATTTTCTGTGTTCTTTTAAATGCCCTATATAAGTTTCTTGAAAGGCCTTTCTATTATTGGGTTTTTGTTCTATTTTGTTTTTTAACGAATAAGTATTGAATTATATCTAATGCTTTTTCTACAGTTATAATGAAATGCTTTTATGATTTATTTTTTTTTTCCTAAAAATTTTATATTGATTTTTCTAAGGTTAACTCAATTTTTATTCCCTGGAATTAACCCAGTTTGATCATGATGTATTTTCTTTTTAATGGGATTCTGGATTCAGTTACTAATACTTCGTTTATAATTTGCATTTATGTTGAAGAGTTAAATTGGGCTACAATTTTCCTTTATCATACCGCCTTTGAAATGTTTTCATATCAAAGTTATGATAATCTCAATAAATATACTAGGAAGAATTCTTTTCTTTTTTTTTCAATGCTCAGAAATCATTTATGTAGAACTGAAAAATTTTTTTGAACATTCAGTAGACCTTTATGGGAAAATCTTAGTTGTTTGTTCAATTACACTAACAATGATATCACTATTAGAGTTTATTTCTTTATAAATTAGTTTTAATGATAGTATTTTTCCAGGAATTTTTCTATTTCACCCAAAATTTCAAATTTATTTTTATTAATGTTTTTTCTAATATCCTCTTATTCTTGGCATTTGTAGTTATTTCCTATTTTTTGTCAGTCATATTATTGTGTATTTGTTCCTTCTTTCTCTTGTCCATGGTCAATTTTGATAAAACTTTTTCGGTTGTATTAGCTGTATTAGTTTCCTATAGCTGCAGTAACAAATTACCACAAACCTGGGAGTTTCAAGCAACACAACATTTATTCTTTCACAGTTCTGGAAGGCAGTAGTGTGAAATGAATCTCACAGGGTGAAAATCAAGATGCCAGAAAGACTGTATTGCTTCTGGATGCTTCCAAGGGGAATCTATTCCTTGCCACTTCTAGAGATTGCTGGCACTCCTTGATGTGTTAGTAGTCAGTACGTACAATATATACAATAGCTTTATGTATTGTCAGTCACACATGAGAGCTTTCTAGTTTTCTTTTGGCATTGAGGCTAACTTAATTACACTGTGTGTTCTACAGGATATTAATTCTTTTTTTAAAAAGATTTTATTGGGGAACAGTGTTGGGGAATCAGGGAAGGGAAACAGACAAATTGCTGTCTTTTTGTTCTTCAGTATAGTTGTGGAGGATGTCACTTTACTGGCCCATGTTGGTATTATCATTGCGCTCTTCCCGGCTGAGGCAAATCAGTCACCAGCCATTGGATGGCCGCTCATGGCCACTCATGCTGGCTTCCAGCCACTCATGGTAGCTCAGGTCAGCCCACTGCAGCCCCACTGCAGCCTATGCTGGTGCAAGCGACTCATGGCAGCCCAGCTCCAGGTAGAGCTGTTGTTCACCATCTTAGCTGTAGAAGGCGCAGCATCACTGGCCCTCATGTGGGATCTGAACCAGGGCCCTGCTGCTCAGAGCTGGCATCCCAAGCCAACTCCCAACCAATGAGCCACCCAGCCAGCCCCCAGGATATTAATTCTTTAAAATTCATTGAGACTTCCTTTAGGGCCCAGTATGTGACCCATTTTCACATAATACCAAATATGTTTTTAAAGAACATATGTCTGATTTGGGCTTAGTGTTCTATACACACAAATTTGCAACCTATAATCCTACTCATCAGTCCTCAGTCAGCTCAGATTTCATTTTCTTCAAGACTTCCCTGAACTCTGGGATTAGTTTCCCCCTCTGTGCTCCCTTTGCTCTCCTTGTATAATTAAGCACAGCTTTTTTTTTTGCCCAATATTGTAGTATCTAATTCCTTATTTTCCCCTCATGTGCATTTTTAAGATCCTCAAGGACATAATCAGATTTTATTCATCTTTGTTTTTCTTATTCTCAGCACTGTACCTGCCATTTAGGCTCTCATTAAATAATTATTGACCTAAACAACTGAATGATGCTAATATTTTAAAAAGCTTGCCTGCCTAACTCTCCTCTTTCATGTAAATAATATTCACTCTAGAATTAATGCCAACTTGCTACATTAAACCCAGTGGAAGGTAAGCAAATTTTCTACTCTATTAAGAAAATACCAAGGGGGAAAAAATCAGTATTTCACCTGCAGGATTTATTTACCAAGGTAAAAGTGATTATTTATCAAAGTCATATGCAAGTCATGGAAGTGAGAACACATCGACTTTGAATTTGGTTTTTGACTCTTAATGAGTACACGTACCTTCTGTCTGCTAGGATTACAATGTTGGGTGAATGCACAGGTGAGTCACTACAGAAATTAGTGGTAGAGTATCTGGGACATTAATAGGACATAATAATGTTCATAGCTTTAAAATAGGGAAGAATCTAGCTTGAATTAATTATAGACTCAGAGTTGGAGAAAAAAAAATGTTTTAATCTTCTAGTCTAGCCCACTTGTATTTCTTCTTTAAGATCCCAGGCAAGAATTGAAGTTTCAGCTTGAGTATCTTCAGTGATAGAAGACTCACTACCTTCAACATTTTTAACCTCAATATTATTGCCTACCAGGGATATGCTAATCTAGGAGTGAATTAAGTGATTTAATTAGATAAAGAGAACACAATAATTCCTTTTCTATAACTTAGTAGCACCCTTTTTTCCTCTAGACAAAGGAATCTTCCCCCCATGCATCATCTGTTTTTCTCAGTATCCAGTTAGAAGCTATCAGAGCACCAAAACTTATCTAATATAAAAGGCAATATGCAAACTAAGTAAATTTTCTATGCAAAACCTTAAACTTGGACTATTCAATAGGAAAAGAAATTTTTCACGAAAACTGCCACATTGAAAAATTTCTCAATTCAGAGCCTAGCAAGTATTACATTATGACGTCAGTTAGTCAAGTTTAATTCGACTATGGTTAAGCATTTTAAATTCCCAAATACATGGAGAAAATTGTGAAATCATGAGTGCTCTCAATCCAGAACTAGAGAATTCAAAAGTACAGAAATTTTTTGTGATTCACGTAAGGTTGAATAATGTCTGAATGCTTCCAAACATAGGAGTTCCCAGAGGTAAGAATGTTCTGGAAGTGTGGTGATGGTAAAAGATAATAACACATATTATACTAGAAAATGCCTAGTACATATACCACAAGGCCCATAAATATCTTTTTCCTTACCAAAGGCTTTGACCTCAGTTTATTTTTTCTTGTTTTTTTCTTTATTCCAATAACTTAGAATCTACAAAGTAATTAGACCACAGTATCTATTAAATCATTATGATTTTATTTTTATTTAAGCACTCAATTAATTTAAGAGATTTCATTATCTATAAAAGTCATAATGTCTTTGTTATATTATAAAAGAAATTCAGTACATTTCATCTGAACTCTTATTAATCCTCTAGCATTATTGTGTCTTTTAGAATAATTTAATTAAATAACTGGAAGATATTTAGTTTGCATTAGAAAGCACAGGATTTCTGTTGACCTGGCAGCAGTTTTAAAGTATGCAAATAAAACTCTTTTAGGGTTATAATGGGAGCTTGGTGGCAGACCTCAGTTTATAATAGATACAACATAAACATGCAAAATCCATAACTTTCCCTATATCCACAGCCTTTGCTATGTAACTTAGCAGTACCCTCACAAGCCTTCTAATTGAAGGCTTGACTACATGGCTTGCTTTAGACAAAGGGATATTAACAAATGTGACATACACACAGGCTTGAAGAATGCCTGCGGGTAGGGATGGTCCTTGAACTTCTGCCATTTCCATGAGAAGATGCCTAGGTTAGTCTGCTGGAGAGCTACAAGAAACATATGGAGCAAAGTCAAGTCTCCAGCCAGCAGCCAGACGACCCACAGGTGCACCCTCAGGTAGCCCATACTCAGATATGTGAGCAATTTCAGTTAAGACCAGAAGGCTGTCCAGCCTTGTTGGCCAACCCACTGATTTAGGAACTAAATAAATACCTATTGTTTTCAGTCAATGTGTTTAGGATGTGATTCAATGACTTCTTATTTCCTTTCTCTTCTTCAGCACCACAAAACACCCCATGATTGACAACCTGGGAGTCAACTTTTGGGGTGGACAAACAGCATTCAAAAGGAGCAAGGACTTTTCCTAGAGCAAGGGTTGGGAATAGTGTGGTAAAATGAAGAGTAACTGAGCCAAGATGGTAACCCCAAAGGCTCTTCACTCATAAACACTATCCTCACTGTTCCCATTTCCTCAGCACACTGTGGAAGTAAGGCCTTTAACCACATCTCCCAAGTTCAAATTGTCAACCACAATGTCTGATATTCCCAATGGAATATGAAACAATAGGAGTAAGATGGGGAGAGATAATGATCACAACTACTAAATAACTCGAAAGCCATATACTGAGCAATTTATTATGCTGAAGCAGAATAAATGGACATGAAAGCTACAAGAATTTTAAATATTCACACTAAAATGTTCAAAGAGAGAAGTGAAGATATTGGAAATGTCAAGAATAAATAATCAATTACAGAAAAAAAAACTAATTAGAAATAAGTGGTACAAAAATAGAATTGTTGAAATACAGAACTTGATAGGCAGAAAAACTTATCTCATAAAAAATATGAAATATCATGTGTAGGACTTTCACAGAAGGCATAAATAGAGCATTAAGTGAAAAAGAATAATTTAAAGTTAAGCAATATAAAAGACAGGAAAATAATTGTTTGTATCCACATAATAAGCACTTTAAAATCTGAGAAAAACTAATTAAAAGGGAGGGAATGTGTAAAAAAAAATGACTAGGAATATTCCCCAAATAAATAAATATGTAAGAATCACATTAAATAGGTTCATAGAGATTAGAAAAGTAAAAGCTATAACTAGTTGCCAAATTTAAGTATATCCAAATGAAAGAGAAATTCTTTCCTGCGTAAAAGCAGATCACCTTAAAGGAAATGACAAGAATCATATATATCTGACACAGAAAGTAATGGAGTAATAACAAAGTAGTAAAGCAAAGAAGTTGCAAATATAGGATATTATAACCAGCTAAATTATCACTTAAGTGGGAGGCTAAAATACAAATATTGTCAAGGACAAATGCTTCAGAAATTTTACCACAGGTAGAGTCTTTCTGAAAGAAGTCTTGGAGTAAGTACTCTAGCAGCAACACAATGAAAGCAGTAAGATATGAGAAGTAAATTACTTAATATATTGTTGTGTAAATAAGCATCAACCAACAAAATATTCCCTAAAATTATTAAAGTGCATTTCTAAGTGATAACTATATGGTGATGTAGAAGGACCAAGAGAAAAGACCAGAGGAAGTAAGAGAGATCTTTATTTCAAGGGAAACCAAAAATTGATAAACTTAAGAGGTTGGTTAGGACAAAATAAATAACTATAAGCCTCAATAAGTTAGGGATAGCTAATAAATTTGAAGTATAAGACCTTCAAACGTCCAGAATAAAATTGATCTATGGAAGTTGGCAAAAGAGAAAGTAAAAGCAACAAGAAAGTATTATAAACAGAAAACATCACATGAGATTTCAAAAATAACTGAAATTTACCATAAATTTAACCAGGTTGAATATACCAATTCAAAAGCAAAGATTTCAACTGGGTAATTTGATAGAGGCAGTGTGTTTACCACCATTTCCTCTTCTTAGGCAGATAGAAAGAATGGATATCCTAATATTCCTGACAGCTAATTTGGGGGCAAATGACTGAGTTCTGAGCTAACTGGCCATAGTAGCATCAGTCACTTTTGAGCCTTGGTTTTAAAAATATGATGCTCGAATTCTCCTTTCCCCCACTAGATCAACACAAGAGCCCATGTATTACAGCTCTTGTAGCAGCCTATACCCCCAAATTATCTTTTGGGGTAGAACCATGCGAAAGATCCATGTTTCCCATATGAAGCTATGAGATAAGTGAAAAATAATAAATCAGTGTTGCATTCTTTTGGGTTTTTAATTGTAGCCACATATCCTCAGCCTGACCAATATCAAGAAAGAGCTCGGCCATAAATTCTTTCTAAGACACAATCTATATAAGGAAGAATTATTTAAAACACTGGAAATCTGGGGCCGGCCGAGTGGCGCGATGGTTAAGAACTGGCTTGGGATGCCAGAGGGCCCCGGTTCGGATCCCACATATGAGGGCCAGTGACACTGCCCTCCACAGCTAAGATGCTGAACAACAGCTCAGCCTGGAGCTGGGCTGCCGTGGATCGCCGGCGACGGTGTGAGCTGCAGTCCCTGCTGCAGTGGGTTGCCATGGGCTACCGTGTGTAGCCAGCAGCCAGCGTGAGCGGCCAGCAGCCACAGTGAGCGGCCATCCAGAAGCTGGCGACTAATCTGCCTCACCCGGGAAGAGCACAATGATGGTGCCAACTTGGGCCAGTGAAGCAATGTCCTCCACAACTAGACTGAAGAACAAAAACGACAGCAACTTGTCTGTTCCCCTTCCCCCAATTCCCCAATAAAAAAACAACAACAACAACAACAAAAAAAAAACACTGGAAATCTGGAATCAAAGAGAGTATTCGAGGACACCATCTCCACCTCTGCATTGATAAAGACCTGGCCTTTCTGGTGCTGAATTTAGTTTAAGAATCAAGAAAACTCTACGTTTATATGTCTTTTCATAAACTGAGGCAAGATGATTTCTAGAGTAAGCTGTTCTGAAATTGCATTGTAAGCCTAAGCTAAAATGACAAAGGTGCAATAAAAATTTAGCATTTTACTCAACTCTGGCAGGACACAGATTTCATGGAAAATGCCCCTTGCAGCACTGCACACAGAGAAACAAAGCAATGAAACACTCATGCAAAGATATGCTTTCGTTCTTGGTTGCTTTACCACATTCATTCCATTAAGTTCTGATACTCTCGTTAAATCAGTAAGGAATTCATAAATCATATATTTATAGCAAGCACGTATGTGCTCTCTTCCCACCAATTCATAACCTTATGTGCAACACTGAACACATTTAAAATAAAAAAAAAACTATGAAAAATAATATACCAGGCAAATGTGGCTGAAAGACATATGGTATAGCAACATTAATTTCAGACTAAATAGAATTTAAAGCATAACATTATTACAGGTAGCACTTTACCTTATATGTAGGTTGATGAAAGGAACAAAAGATCCAAAAGATACAATGAATATATTTGAACATAAAAATATAAACATGATCTCTAACAAAGGCTGATGAACTATGAAGAGAAATAGCTATCTCAGTAGTTGTAGTTAAACATTTTAAAGCCTGTGCATCAGAAACAGATAGCTCAAGGAAACAAATTAAAAATTCATATGTATGATAATTAATAACTATGAACCAAAAGATACATAAACAACTTTGTACCCAGTGAGCACACTTTTTCTTTTCCGAGCACATGTGAAACATTTACACAATTCTATCAAGTACTGAGTTGCAAGAAAGCCTCAATAAATTGCAAAAAAGCAATATCGTGGGGAGTTTTCCTACTGAATAAAAATCAGAAATCAAAACCAAATGTAAAGTCTTATAGAAACTCCAAACATCTCTAAGCCAAGAAACATACAACTACGCAGGACTTGGGTTAAAGAGAAATTTATAAGGGAAAGTACTGAATTTACAGCTGAGTGAGCATAAAAGGACTTCATGTCAAATTTTCTGGGAATCAACAAAAGCAGTACTGTGAGGGGCATATATATCCTAAAAAAATATTTATCAGAATTCAAGGAAGGTTATAAATAAGAGAGCTAAATATTGCCTAAAATCCGAGGAAGAAAACAAGAGAATAAATCCAAAGCGGTATGAAGGCAAGAAGTTGAGAAGAAATAAAGATAAGGACAGAAAGTAATAAAGTAGAGAAAAAAATATAGACAGTAACAGCTAACATGCCTCCAGCACATTGTGTATGCTGAGGGCTATCAAAGTGTTTTACATATACTGATTAACTCAGGCCTCACAACAACCCTTAGAAATAGGTAAAATTATTTATTTTCATTTCACAGATGAGTAAAGCAGTGCACGGAGAGATTGCATCACTTTGCCAAGACCACAAAGCTAATAAGGAACAGAGGCTGATTTATAATCTGTGTTTTTATCAACCATGCTCTACTAAGCCAAAAGCTGACTTTTCTTTGGAAAAGACTCCCAAAGCAGATAAACCTCCAGAAAGACTGACCAAGGAGACGGCGGGGAAAAAAGCATTGCTGTTTCGCTCAGGTAATTATGGATAGCTGACACAACAAAACATTCGATCTCATGGGCATAATGTAATAAATGTTAACTTCTTGCTTACGTCACAGCTGTTGGTCCGCCCAATCTGCAGGGCAGCTCTTGTCAAGCAGTCATCTGGGGTCCATGGAAGCTGTGGCAGAAGGAGAAACAGAAGGATGAGGAACGCTGACTCTTAACTCCCTTGATCTAGAAATTATACTCTCTGCTCATCTTTGGTTTGAACCAACCAATAGTCACAGGTTCAAACCCTCAATGATAATGAGGCCAGGAATGTAGGAAAGCACATGCATTGTTTGGGTGATCACTCACGACCTCTGCAATTGCTGGAGGAGGTCATGGAGAGGTTGTGACCTCCGGTTGACCCGTGAAAGCTGGACCTGGACTATCGAAGGCTCCTCACCCCGTCCCTTGTCCTTGAGATGTATGATTTTGTGCACTATTGCCACCGCAGGAGCTGATCCGAGGACGCAGCCTTGAGAGAGTTAAGGTGTTGTTGGGATCATCTGGACTGAATACATGACTGAGCACCACCAAGGCCTCTCTGTAAACCTGAAGATTCCGGGGGGAGGGCCGGGTCAGAGACCTACCTGCCTTGCTGTCACCCGAGAGGAGCCTGGCATGTAAGTTCCCTTGCTTATTAAACCTGCCACCTGCCAATCTGCAGTGGCCTACATCTTTCTTCAATCTCTCCCTGCACTCTCCACAGGGGGCCCATTTGCTAACCAATAGCAAGAAATAAAAAAAAAAAAAAAAGGCAAATACAGACTGTGAAAAGGATAAATAGCTATAAAACAGATTTTTTTTAAATTATTATTTTTTATATTATTTTTAAAGGACTATTTGGAAAACTATTTAATAATAAATTTGACAGCCTGGCTATAACACACAAATTCCTGGGAAAAGACGAAATGCCAAAATTGGAACGAGAAGACATTAAATATGTCAACAGACAAATAGTAACAAAAATGGAAATGATTATCAAAAACCTCCCTCTACCCTTGCTCTCCTTCACAACAAAGAAACAAGGCCCCTGTGCAGGCTGGGAATTCAGTGTCTCTCAGCAAGGCCCCCCTTCGTTGCCTTGCATTGTGATGCTGGAGCTGAAGCCTGGACACAGCTCATCTTTAACAGCGGTATAGTGTTAGCTTTGTCGGGAGAGTGCTGTGGAGGACCCTGCAGGAGGAAGGGCCTTCTCACCCTGGTTTCCATGTGTTTATTCCTAGCTTTTGGCTCCTGCAGCACTCAATGCCCCAGCGGCACTCAGGAAACCCAGCCAAGTTTTAATGGAACCCCCAGAGTGGCATTCTAGTAAGTTCCACCAGCCCCACAGGCAGCTTCCCAGGGAGCTCAGGGTACCTCCACAAGGAGTTTGTTGGCAAGTTCTGCAGGCTCCCCAGCTGACATTCCAGCCAGTCTCACAGGTGATCCAGCAGAAAGCTCCCGGTTAGTTCTGCCAGCACTTCAGCCAGCCCCTTGCAAAGTCAAGAATACCCCTGCAGACAGTGTCCTAGCAAGTTCCACTAGCACCCAGCTGCCTTTCTGAGTAGTCTTGAAGGCACCCCAGCAGAGGGTGTCTTGTTGAGTTTTAGCAGAACTGCAGAGGCAGGCTTCCCATTCACTGCCACCATCAGCACCCCAGAGGGCACCATCAGCACCCCAGAGGGCAGCTTCCTGCAAGATTGACTGAAACCCCAGTAGGCAGTTTTCTGATTGTTAGCCTGGGCCTATGATACCTCAGTCCCTTGTCCAACATCCAGGGAACTACAGTCACAGTCTCTGTAACAAAGACTAAATCTCTGCCTTCAGTGGGGGTGAGGGTCCTTCTTCCAAATTCATTCTTCCTGTGGGTACTCTGCATGGGCCCAAGAGAGGGTGACTTTTCTATACACCCATTACCTCTGTAATCCTGAGAGTCCCTTGTTACTATTTCATAAGCCCTTCTATTCCTTTTTCTGTTCAAATTTCTCCACAATGTCTGTCTTCTGTTTGGATATTGACTGATACAATCCAAGGCTCAGTTTTAAAAGGACATTTCACCACATTTTAAGACACAGATAATACTTTTTATATAAGTTATCCAGAACAAGGACAAAATTATTTTATGATTCTAGTGCAACTTAGATTCACAAACTAAACTAAGACAATACACAAAAACACAATTCCATGCCTTTCCATCAGTGAAAACAAACAAACAAACAAACAAAACAAAACTGGGATATTCAGACAATGGGATATTATTCAATGATTTTAAAAAGTGAGATATCAAGTATGAAAAGATATACAAGAACCTTAACTGCATATTGCTAAGTGAAAGGGGCCAATTTAAGAAAGCTACTTAGTGTATAGTTGAAATAAATTACTACACTAATGCAAGGATTAATAGAAGAAATGGGGAGGGAGTGAAGGAGTATATAGAAACTCTATAAACTTAAAAAAAATAAGTTTGTTAAAAAACAAATTCACATCTACTTTACTTACGAATATAATTGCTAAAATTTTAAAGCTAATACTAGATAAACCTAGTATTCTTTAAATAACTACACGATGATGAAGAAAGGTTTATATCAAGAGTAAAATGAGTCAGCATAATAAAATATATTTATATAATTTAACATATTAATGGCCAGGCTCTATTAATAGATCCAGAAACATATCAGGTAAAATTCAGCAGCCATTTATGAAAAAAGTATCACAAACAATGATTAGGAAGGACCTTTCTTAACATAGTAAAGCCTGGCTATATCCTGAAAATCGACAGTAAATATAATTATTGTCTTAAGAACATAATTCTTAAAGGAGAACATAAAAAATAATTGGAGAGATGTAGAAATTGTCTTTATATAAGAGGATGTAATACTTTGCATTCTATCTTCAGCAGAATCAACAAACTATTGGAATGAGAGTTCATCAGGGTTTCTGAGCATAGAAAAATCAATAGCATTTTGGTATTCCAGCAATAAGCAATTAGAACAGGTAGTAGAAAATAAGATACCACTTTAAAAAATGATAAATACATAGAAATTAACTTAATGAAATGCATAGTATCTTAGAGAAAATTAAAAAGTCCTATTAAAAATCATAAAATAAACCCAAGTAAATGGAAAGATTACTACATCTATGGAGGGTTTGAATTAACATGGTAAAGTTGTCAATTCTCTCCAAAATTCTTTAAATTTTACGAGCTCTGGCTGTTGGCTCCTTAATCTTCCCTCCTTTACCTACCCAACACTCTAACAAACCTTCTTCTCCAGCCTTCTTCATTTCATTAAATTTCAGTTCCATTCTTAAAAGGGCTCGGTCCCAACTCTGGATTCATCTAAATCACACTTTCTCTAATAAGCCATACCCAATCTGTCAGAAATCCTGTTTAACATGCTTCAAACATATGGAGAATTAGACCACGCCTTCAAGACATAATGATGTCTTACGTGAATTATTGTAAAGCTTCCTAACAAGCTCCCTGAACTCGCATGGCTCCTTAAACCTTTCCTCCACATGACAGCTAGAAACATACTTTTTTTTTAATATATAAATTTTAATGACTTTATTTCGTAGAGCAATTTTAGGTTCACAGGAAACTTGAGCCGGAAGTACAGAGAGGTCCCATATCTCCCATGCTGCACGCATGCCTAGCTTCTGCCTCTATCAACACCCAGCATGCACCAGAGTGGAACATTTGTTACAATCGCTGAACCTACAGTGATGCATCATTATTACCCAAAGTCCATAATGTACACTAGGGTTCGTTCTCGGTGTTGAGCATTCTAAGGATTTTGACAAATGCATAATGATATGTATTCACTATCATAGTATCATACAAAATATTTTCACTGCCCTTAAAACCCTCTGTATATCACCTATTCATCCCTGCTCCCCCCCCTCCCACACACACACACACACACACACACACCTCTAACTCCTGGCAACCACTGATCTCTTTACGGTCTTCACATAGTTTTGCCTTTTCCCGAATGTGAATCATTGCAGTTGGAACCATAGAATATGTAGCTTTTCAGGCTGGCATTTTTACTTTTCAGATTGGCTGTTTTCTTAGCAATATGCATTTAAAGTTCCTACATGTCTTTTCATGGATGAAGAGTTTATTTCTCTCCAGCTCTGAATAATATTCCATTGTCTGGATATCAGTTTATGTATCCATTCACCTACAGAAGGACATCTTGGTGGTTTCCAAGTTTGGGCAATTATGAATAAGGCTCCTATAAACATCTGAACACAGATTTTTGTGTAGACATAAGATTTCAGCTCACTTGGGTAAATACCAAGGAGTGTGACTGCTGGGTCATATTGTTAAGAGTATGTTTTGTTGTATAAGAAAGGGACAAACACTCCTCCAAAGTGGCTGCACCATTTTGCATTTCCACCAGCCGTGAATGAGAGTTCCTGCTGTTCCACATCTTCATCAGCATTTGATGTTGTTAGTGTTTTGGATTTTTCCCATTCTCATAGGTGTGTAGTGGTATCTCATTGCTGTTTTAATTTGCAGTTCTCTAACGACATGACATTGATGATCTTCTCATGTGCTTATTTTCCCTCTGTGTATCTTCTTGGGTGAGAATTCTGTCTAGATCATTTTTAATCAGATTGTTCATTTCCTTATTTTAAAAGGTATGTTAGGCCATGTTAATACTATTCTCAAAATAAGAATAATAATTCACATTGACTCTTATCCAGGAACTGTGCTAAGTGCTATTCATATGGAATTTCATCAATTTTAAGATGCATTTTGTTTTTCATATTTAACATTGCTCAAATTGGAGTGTGTCTCATGACTGCTGACCAAGCAGCAGTCATCATGTAACTGTCATTGCCTGTGAAGGAGCATTAACACTTGCCAAAGGTGTCAATGTCATGGAATAAAACACCAGAGGCAATAGCAGTAACACATTCTTTTAAAAATGGTGCATTGACAATGATCTTAATGGAATCAAGGATGATACTGGATGGAAAAACACAGACATAAAAAACCCTGAATGAAAAGGTTCCAAAAACCTGAAAGTTACTAATTTTTAGAAACACTTTAATCAATTCACGTAACTTTCATCTGAGGCACTGAATGATGATGTCATAGCATTGTGAAAAAAATATGTAAATAGACAAACCTTCACAGAGGCTGAAATCCAACGCTGAATCATTTTTATACATGTTTACATTGAGTTAACCTGTCCCACTCTAACTCACTGTCAGAGCAAGATATAAATATTATCTGGAGAAAGATAATATTAGTGCCAGTATTTCCAATTTTTTTTCCACACAATCTCTAGAATACAATAAAAAAACAATCCCCAGACATGGCAGAAGGAAGAAATAAATGACAGAAAGCCTTCAGGTGATATCAATATTGTAGCTCTCAAACAATGACATTAAAATCATGTGATAAATATGATCAAGAAAATAGAATAAAAGGCAGATGCTATCATCTGAATCAAATAGAAATCCTAGAAGTGAAAGATGCAATAATAAATTAAGAACTTGATAGATGAGAATACAGAATAAACACAAGAAGAAAGAATTAGAGAACCACAAGTTAGGTTAGTACAAAATATTTGGACCAGGCCCCTGGATTCCCAGCAGCTGAAGCAGGCCCAGAGAGGTTAAGTCACTGCATCAAAATCATAATGCTGCCTGGTGTCAGAGCGGAGCCACCATAGAGTTCCCTGAAGCCATGTCCAGTGTTCATTCTACTGTATGTTACACTTAACATTTTCCTCGCCATGTAAGTGCTCAGAAAGTCTGATCTCTCCAGAGCAGCATTCCCAGAGGGATGTTGAGAAGCCATAAGAGAGAGGGGAGAAGAAAGAGGTTTGGCAGGGAGATTTCAACACATTGTTCTCCATCAACACTAGGAAAAAAAGATTTTAAAAAATCAATAAAAGTTTGACGATTTTTAACACCTCACATAAGTGGAATCATTTCGTAATTGTCCTTCTGTGACTAGATTATTTCACTTAGCATCATATCCTCCAGGTTCCTCCATGTTGTCACAAGTGGCAAGATTTCCCTCTTTCTTTTTTTAAGGCTGAATAAATAGTCCACGGTATGAATATACCACCTTTTCTACATCCATTTATTTGCCAAAGGACAGTTGTGCTGTTCCCATTTCTTGGCTATTGTGAACCATGCTGCAATAAACATGGGAGTGTAGATATCTCTTTGAGATCCAGATTTCAATTCTTTTGGTTCAATATCCAGAAGTGGCTTTGGGGGATCATATGGTAGTTCTACTTTTGAAGAATTTCCGTTCTGTTTTCAAACTCACAGAAGCAGAGAATAAAATGGCGGTTGCCAGGGACTGGGAGCGGGAGTGATGGAGAGTTGTTCAGTGGGTATGAAGTTTCAGCTATGCAAGATGATAAGCTCTAGACATCTTCTGGACAACATAGTTCTTAGAATTAACAATTCTATATTGTACACTTAAAATTTGTTAAACAAACAAAAATCAAAGAGGTACAAAGCAACATTCAGAGGTGAAGGACACGCTTGATAGTGGTGGTGTTTTCACAGGAGTATCCACAAGTCCAAACTCAACAAAATGTATACTTTAGATATATGCAAGGTTTTGTATATAAATTCTACCTCCATAAAGTTGTTTTCCAAAAAAGTTTAAAAAATCGGGCCGGCCAAGTGGCTCAGTTGGTTAAGAGCTCGCTCAAGAGTGCGAGCTCTGAGCAACAGTGGTTCAATGCCCAGGCCAAGCTGAGCTGCTGCTGAGCTGCCAACAGGTGGCAGGCAGGATGGCTAAACCAAAAAAAAAAAAAAAATCAATAAAAACATAGAATATTGGGAAAGCATGTTTAGCAAACTCTATCAGACTGATGTGTATAGGACCTTTCATCGATTACAGAAAATACTTTCTTTTTAAGTACAATTTACCAAAATTGATTATGTAGTAGGCCCTAAATTTTCTTTGTTTGAATAACATAACATGCATCTATTCAACATTTTGTCAATTTTTTAAATAAATTGTGCACTTAGAATAAACTGTTTTTTCCCTCTCATGCCTCTTCTGGATAATAGCTCATACCATACCTTTCCAAAACGATATTTAAAATGAACTAATTGAGACACAATTGTCAATAAAATGAGCACCAAATACAAGGTTTCAGAAAGACAAGAAACAACGATTACTGGTTTTTCTCTATTTAACCAGAGCTTGTGAATCAGAAGGCCTAACTCTCCCTTTCAACTGCAGACACACAAGTTCAATACATAAATAGAAAATAAAAGAAGGAAACCATTTGTTTTCGAAAATGTATTATGAATAAAATATACAACCAACCGTATAGTGCTGTCTCATACATTCAGATTCAAGATAGTTTTCAAGATATAAACATTTTAAATTCTGCCCCTTCTAAGATGAAGGACCTTATTCTAGTATTTTGAAGGAAGGCATTTTGGTTCTGTCCATTTCATAAAGGAACAGTAACTGAACTAAATGGGACACAACGGGTCACAATAAATCTACTCATTTGCCGCCACTATTTATGAAAAATGTTTTGTGGATAATGAAAATGCCCAGTATGCTATTTCAAAGAAATTGACAAAATCAGAGCAATCGGGAGAAGGAAGAATTGAAAAGCGGCAGCTACATTTCCCAACTGGGTTTACTGGGGACTCACATGTAATTCCCATCATTTTCATCCGTTTTCCAAAGGGCCAAGACGACTCCTCATCCAAATACAGTAACACCTTGGTTTGCGAGCATAATTTGTTCCGGAAACAAACTACTCGGATTGCAAGACATCGCTCGTTTACCAAGTTAAAATGTATTATAAATGTTTGCTCGTCTTATGGAACACTTGCAAACCAAGTCACTCGCAATTCAAGGTTTTACAGTATATCTTACATCGTATTACAAAGCACAGAAAAACAATAAGAAAGAGACTTTTACAGAAACCTACACAAAGACAGTTTACATAAGACCCCAGCCTCTCTGAATTGGAAATATTTGGGGACCACCACCTCCTGTCCTTTATTACCTTGCAATGGCCCTTGTAGGAAGAGTCTTCTCGGAATGTTCTACTGTCTTCTCCTTCTGCACCTCCTCCCTCTCCTCCTCCAACTATAGTACTTCCTTCACTCATTCTTGCATGACCCCAAACTGGTCTAAACAAAAGGACACCTTTATTTTATCTGGAACATAGTAGAAGCAAAGGCTAACTTGAACTGTTTCCCCCAAGGACTCTAATGATTTCTTCAAGGGATGAGCGTCCCAATAAAAGACTCCACTTGGCGTATCAATTCATGTCCTTATCTGAAACATTAAAATATCTATTGGCATTATAGGGTAGGCCTAGGCTGCTGTCCAGTGTTCCAATCTCCCAGAAGCCACCTTGGAAATCTCACTCCCTGAGATGCCCTCAAGGTCCTGTGGGGGTGAGAAGTCTCAGGAAGAACCTTCCTACTCTTAAGTATGGCATTTTCATCCCCATAGAATGCTTCCATAGTTTTCAACAGGTCTACCTTTCATGATTATACAATGCAGCCTCACAGAGAAAACACCTTCTTAACTTTTGTTTTGAATTCAAATCACATGTCTACAGATCCTTCAAAGTTCTTTTGAATTGCATTGTCTTTCAGTAGATCTAAATAATTTGCATTTGTTTATTATGCTTGCCGGAGATTGGCTAGTAGCTAGTGAAAGCTAACAGCAGGTTTTCTCACATTGGTATGGACACCTGGATGGAAAATGACTCTCATCTACTTGTGTGTGAGATTCTGATAGCAATGTTTAAAACTCCAAGGCTATATTTCTAAAGTGTTAAAGTACCAGGGTTCATGTTCATAGGACCTCTGAGCTTTATTTACGTCTCTCCATCACCATCCTCTTTGACTGTATATATATTCAAAAGCAGAAAATAAAGATAATTCTTGTTAGCTGTGTATGAATAATTCATATAGTCTGTGCAAAATTTTTGTTTTTTGGTTTTATAAGGTTAATTCCTTTTTTTTTCTTTTCTTTTTTTTTAGCTGAGCCATCCTGCCACCTGTTGGCAGCTCAGTGGCAGCTGAGCTCTGGCTGGGAATCGAACCAGGGACCCTGTTGCTCAGAGCTCGCACTCTTGAGCCATTGACCAGCTGGCCCTTGTAAGGTTAACTTCTTACTGGCTTCCAATCCCATCATCATCCCCTCAAAATACTAAGATAGTAACTGGGAAGTCTCCTAGTGACCAGCCCTCCCCCATCTTAGGTGTTTTCCAAAAGTCAGCTCATTAACATGACAAAAGACGCCTTGATCACTCTCAATACTTGGAAAATGCCAATGGTGTGGGGAGCTGTGAGCCAGAAACCATATATATACACAAGAGAAATACATTTCAGGCATCTGAATGACCAAGCATATATTTCTTATCAATTATAGTATTACAACTACTAATGATGAATACATGCTCTGTGAGAATATAAAATATCTTTGTTTCACCAGTACTCTCCCTAGGGAAGTCATTTCAGGACTTTTTATGATCACTTTAAATAAAATGTTCTAAGAATTATTTAGCATTCAAAGGGAGTTAATAGGCGGTGGGCCGCAGGCCTTTGGAGTCGTGAGGTATAGGGAGTTTCTAGAAGAGAGCCTACTGACATTCAAAACATTATTTAACAAATATTATCAAAAGGTCTGGCATTCTGTGGGATTTTTCTCTATCTTTTTATCTGTCCATTGGGTACCTTCTAAGAAGAATCCTTGGTGACTGAATCAAACACCAAAGTACCAACTTGTTAGGAATTGGTCAGAAAAGCAAAGCCAGAAAAATCTCCTTTTGTTTTGCTTTGTTGTTTTTTTTTCTCCTATAAAGCAAGTGGAGAGGAGTAGGAGGCAAAAAGAGGGAGGCCAAACCCCGCAGCGTCTGTTCCATTGTTTGGAAAGCTTTGAACAGTATTGCTTTGTGTTTTTTGTCATTTTCCTTTTAAACTGGGAAATGCATCCAATGTGCTAAAACACTAGAGTCATCCTGCTGATAGAATTAGAAAGATTGTCTTTTGGGGGAAATACAGAAATGCTTAAGCAAAGTTATTAGAACTGAAGAGATGGGTGTTATTTCGTAGGGCTCACAGGTTTCTTGTTTTACATTTGGTTTCAAAAGAAAAAAGTTTTTTTTCTTCTGCAAAAAAAAAAAAAGCAAACCATGTAATTCTTCATTCTTATCTATTTCCTAGGATGCATTAACCAGTAATATTTCTCATACGCAGTTACCATTTACAAGCAGTCTTTACATAAAAATTAACTGATGTCTCATATCCATTGTAAGGGAGAAAATAGAGCACATTAGGTGTGCTTCTACTTAGGTTTCTGCTTTCAGGGCAATCCATGCATTGATATTAATAAAACTTTCATTTTGATTCAAGTAGGAACTTACATATTGCTCTTGAACATCAATATGTTATATAAGGAAAAACTTGGAATTTCAAATATAATTTTGAAAACTATCAGACTAATTTTATTGATTACCTTACTCAGGGTAGAATCTTTGGTCATATAAACAAGTTTGTCTGGAAAGAGAAAAAAACAGAAACATATTTCAAAGTTTCCTATTTGTTCAATTGCTATGGAATTAATACTATGAACAAAAAAGGACATCCACTATTATAAATAGAAGGAGAATCTTTAAAGCAGCTGCCTTGACATTTTTCTCCCAAGTTTCATATTTCCTTTGTTTTTCTTATTATTTCTACCACCTCATTGGTCCCAAGGTCCATTTCTTTACCTTTAATTCTGGTGTAATTTCCCTTCATTTGATTTCCCATGACACAGGTGAGTACTATTAAATAACTAAAATAATGTCACTAAGTTGTAGGGGAAACACAAAGAAAAGTATAAATAAATTATAATAAACATAAATGCAGTCAAGCTCTCTAAATATAGCTTCTTAATTCTCTTTGTTGGGATTAATAGATATAGATATAGACATAGATGATATAGATAGTGATATAGATATGGACACAACATAAGTGTCAACAGATGAGTGGATAAAGAAGAGATGATTATCTCTCCTCTCTCTCTCTCTCTCTCTCTCTCTCTCTCTCTGTAGATAAAGATATGATGATATAGATATAGATACACACAATGGAATATTATTCACCTATGGGAAAACAGGAAGTCCTGCCATTTTCAATAACATGGTTGGAACTTGAGGACATAAGGCTAAGTGAGGTAAGTCAAACAGAAAAACAAACATTGTATGATATCTCTTACTGTAAAATCTTAAAAAAAAAAACAAAACCCAAAAAAACCTGAACTAGAGAAAACAGAGAGTGTGGTTACCAAGGGTTGGGGGTGGGGGGTAAGAAAGATGCTGTTTAATGATACGTATTTGCAACTAGTAGATAAATAAGGCTTGAAGATCTAATACACAATGCAGTGATTATGGGCAACAAAACTGTATTATAAATGTTAAACTTGCTAAGAGATGATCTTAATTGCTTCCACCACTAGAAGTAGTTATAATTATGTGAACTGGCAGAGGTGTTAGTTAATGTTAGAATGGCAATCGTAATACAATATAAATGTATTAAATCAATATGTTGTATGCAGATATACACAGAGACGGATAGGAGAGAGAAGCAGAGAGAGAGAAAGAGAGAGATTGATTTTTTTTTTAAACAAAACAAAAATGATTTGCTTTATTTACAACACTCGATGCATTTTACAAATAACATATTTGCACTTCCTAAGCCTTTTGGAAAGTAATTCAAGCTTGTGCAATGAGTTTACAAGAAAGACTTAAGACATCTATTAGACATCTTAAACTTAAATCCTAAATTTTATAAGATACAAGTCTTTATGTGTTTGTCAATATCCAAAACTAGGCTATTTGGCCTCCATGTTGGATTTCCCTATACCCAGGAATCCCAACTTTTCTAGGAAAATATGTCTTTTTAATGTGAAAACAGACTTCAGTATTATGATCGTCAGTTTTTAGTATCTATTGGTTAAAACAAATACATAATGACAAATACATTCATGAGTTCAAGAAACACTTTAAAATGAGTTTCTACGTCATTAAGCACAAGACTACATAAATGTGTGAATTGGGAATTCACATATGAATGAGGCTTTGTGTTTGTTTAGTTTAGAGACTATTTAGAATGCAGAATGGTTTGGGGTTCTACATTTTTTTTTTAAAGATTTTTATTGGGGAATTGGGGGGATGGGAACAGTGCTGGGGAATTGGGGGAAGGGGAACAGACAAGTTGCTGTCGTTTTGTTCTTCAATCTAGTTGTGGAGGATGTTGCTTCACTGGCCCAAGTTGGCACCATCATTGTGCTCTTCCCGGGTGAGGCAGATCAGTCGCCAGCTTCTGGACGGCCTCTCACTGTGGCTGCTGGCCGCTCACGCTGGCTGTTGGCTACACACGGTAGCCCATGGCAACCCACTGCAGCAGGGGCTGCAGTCTACGCCATCACCGGCGACTCACAGCAGCCCAGCTCCAGGTTGAGCTGTTGTTCAGCATCTTAGCTGTAGAGGGCAGTGTCACTGGCCCTCATATGTGGGATCCGAACCAGGCCCCTCTGGTGTCCCAAGCCAGTTCTTAACCATCGCGCCACTCGGCCGGCCCGGGGTTCTACCTTTTTTTAATCACTATGTAGACACAGGAAGATGCATTGAAAAGGGAAAAAAACTTTAGATGATGATAAAGAAGATCTCATTTTTATTCTATCACCGAACATCCTCTTGGACAGCAGGATGATTAAAAGTTGGTTCACTTGTCCTCAAGACAGGGAGGAATGACTCAGGACAGAGTCCAGGTTTCTTGAGTAGGTCTGACCTGGGATAAATTTTGATTTTATAAATATCCTTTCTAAATGCTAGCCCCTGGGAAAATTGCTTAGTTTCACCAAGTCATGGTGTCATCATCTAGATGAAATTATAACAAAAGAGATAATATCAACCTCTTTGGAGTAATTGTATTTTTCTTTATTTTTTTAAATATGTACGCATACTTATGCTTCCACAAGGATTTGAGGCAAGATGGTGATATCATGGGGTTTAAAAGGGAAAATTCATGGAATGGGTCTGCTCATAATAATTGTGCAAAACTTTGATTTCTTTCTCCTACCACTTTGTTTTAAAATTTAGTATTTGAAAACTGTGATCTTGAGCATTTGTTTTATTTTAGTGCCTTGGTATTACCATTCACAAAATGGGGATAAGATTCATTAAAATCTTAAGATTTAGGAGTGAGGTGACCTGTTTCTGTAAACTTGAACAAATCTGTAAATTTCATCATGCCCTAAATGCTCATCTATAAAACTGAGAAAACATCTGCCTTGAATATAATGATCAAATAAAATACTATAATTGTCAAATGTCTCTGTAAATACTAAAGTGTATACACATGTAAGTAATACTCACTCTATCAATAAAGCTAAGAAAGAAATGGGTCAGGTAGAGTCATTTAACCAAATCATCTTATAAATTGTACTTCTAAAATTGTAGTGTGTTGAACTTGGAAAAACAGTCAATGCTGGGGAGTCATAAATATATCAACAGAATCCCCATAAAATACTTGAAATTTTTTCTTTGCCTTTTATACCAACAAGCTTTCAACACAGACAAAAGTGATAAAGGGGAGAATTTATGTGAAAACTTCCGAATTCCTATGAGGAAATATACTATAACACTTTAAGATATGATTGTTATTATCATTTTATGATTTTCAATACACTCTTCTCTTATTTGAAAATTAAATGCGTGATGAATATAACTTATCCATCATGAAATGCTGTCAGCCTCTGTGTTACCGGAGCGAAAGATTCGCTTTGTAAAGAGAAATAAAGAAAAACGATCATTTTCAGTCTCTTTTTCTCCCTGAGAGAAAGTGTTATATACAGGTTTCCTGGTGTGTAAGGATGACTTAATTTATGAGCATTTCCCAGGGAGTATCTATCATGAGTCAATCAGCTTGCATGTATATTTCATTCCATCATTCAAAAGTCAGTGACCTGTAGATGGTCAATGAGGGCACAGGCTTTTGATTAAAGAAAGTAACTGCTGATCTTGCATCCTTAGAATGTCAAAAGAGCTGGAAATGGTTCTTGCTAAATTCTATAGCTGCTAGGACAATGTCAACTGCACAGAAAATTCAGTTCTCTTCAGGAAAAACCCCTAAGCCATGCAATTTCCACAAGGATGATTAGTTTCAATCAGAAAATATTGGACCATAATCCTACAGAAGGAAACAAGAAGGAGGTTGCAACTCAAAGAGGCAGATTCTCTCCGGCGTCCAAATCATTTCTGGGTAGGGTTGCAGGAAGCAACACTAACACTTTCAGGCCCTCAGAAAAATGTATTAGAGTTGCCAGGCACTAAAGTACCTCACCGAGGCATGGGTGAGTTCATTCATCTTCCTGAGAGCTCAATTTACTACTGAGAGGATGACCTATGACTCACAGAGTGGTTGTAGAATTTATGTGTACTGAGCACCTACTATGATTCAGACGCTGAAATACACCTTCATCTACATTGTCTTATTTAATTCTCATTACAATCTAGAAATAGATATTAATACCCTCAGTTTACAGATAAGAAAATGAAGGATAGAGAGAGCGCATAATGCCTTCAAGGTCACAAACATACATCTGTCTGCTACCAAAGCCCATGATATCTCAGCTATACTGTGCCACCACTCTTAGAGCTCAGAAAGTAAGCTTCCTCCTTTCACAGTCTCACACCCACCCTCTCTTGACCACCACCCTCAAACACACCTACTAGCTGGGTATAGGTGCTGGCTACAAGCTACGGTACTGGAAACCTGGGCTTGATGTTGGTTCCATATTTTACCCCAGGATTGCACTGTTCTTGAACACGGCAAAGACTGACGAACTACCCAATCAGCTATCCATCTATTACCAAAGTCCTAGTTGGGAAAATAAATGTTCAAACTGTATTTGTGTTTAGTCTATGACAAGAAAAGAGGGGAGACATGAAATCCAGTTCACAAGAGTAAGGAAGGCAGTGGCATCTGACAAGCCTTGAAGAATGGATAAGGCTTTTTCATATGTAAAGATAGTCAGACATGACACAGAGTGGAGGATAACGTCTTACAAGGCTCAGAGGGAGGCAGGTCTGGGGAAAAACAAGCCAAGAAAGACTTAAAGATGGCCCTGAAGTTTCAGAGTTGTAGGAAATGCTAGTGCTGTTAACTAAAATTAAGGGAGCTAAAGAGGAATTTGAAGGAAAGGACAAAGTTTTAAACATATTGGTTATGTTGGTCATTTGAGTCATTTTTCCAGTTGCTCAGGCCGAAGATTTTGGAGCCATCCTTGATGCCTCTATTTCTCTCTCACTCAGCATTGCGATCTCCCAGCCAATGTTGTTCCAAGTATATTTTTAATTCAACCCATTTTTCACCACCTCCATGGTAACAAGTGGCCTTAGCCGCCATCATCTTTTCCCTGGGCTATTACAGTAGCCTTTTAATGGGTCTTAATGTTTCTGTCTTTTTCTGCAGTCTCAACTGAGGAGTCAGAGATACTCTTAAAATTTTTCTTCCACTCAGATCACTACAGTTTGATGCAAAGTAAAAGCCAGAGTCCTATAATAGCCTATAAGAACATAATCTTGCCCCCACTCTAGTACCTCTCTGCCCTTATCTGTCCTTGAATTACTTCATTACAGCCACACTGGCTTCTGCAATTCCTGGAACACATGAGCCATAATCATGCCTGTGGGCCTTGGTACTTGCTGTGACTTATTTAGAAAGCTCCTTTCCCTAATAACTGTGGTTCTCTCCCTCACTTCCTTTAGATCTTGGACCACTTTCTCAGAGACGCCTTCCCCAATGGTTCCTGCAGCCTTCTATAACCAAGCCACCATTAAACCCCTTCTTTTCTGATGTGTTTTTTTCCCATGGTAATGATCACTCTCTTACATATTTGTTATTGTTTTTTGTCTGGCTCCGTCTGCTAGAATGTGAATTCCACAAAGACAGTAAATGTACCCATTTTATTCACTTCTGCATCCTCAGTGCCTAGAATAGTGCCAGGCAGATAAAGGGGGCTCAACAAATACTTTTTGTGTGAGTGAATGAAGTAATTACGAAATTGGGGATTCAGGGGAGAATTCAACACTAAAGTTACTGATTTTGATATCTTTCACCATTGATGGAATTTACTATATGACAGACTGCCAAAGGATAAGAGTTAAAAGAAAAAAGGGGTGGGGGGAACATCAGAGAAATGTCTGTGTTTATTTTGCAGGTAGCAGTAGGAGATGGAGCAAGTAATCTGAAAAGGTGTAATATATATATATGGTGTTATATATATATATATATATATATATATATATATATATATATGGTGATATATATGTATTGGGTTGTTGGAAAAGTCATGATGTATTTTTTCCACGGTTTTTGTTGCAAAAATGCATTATGACTTTTCCGACAACCCAAAATATATTTCATAATATATAGAGTGTATATAGTATATGTATAGTGTATTAATACATATGAGTACAATATATGTATTAATCACATTTTTCCTTGTTCTTCAGTACATTGTTGTACTCACCAGATTGATGGACGTTTCTACTGTTGAACCCTTACTTGATTATGTTGTATTATTTTTAAATGCACTTCTGGTTTCAATTAGCTAATGTGTTTTTTCCCCCATATCTTTGCATATTATGATGAAATAGGCATTATTATATTTTCTTTTCTTTTCTTTCTTTTTTTTTTTCTAGTTTCAAATATACTGGGCAGCTTTCACTTTTTTATATCTGGAAAAATTTGCCTAAGAAAGTTTGAAAGAACCATCTGGGACTGGGGCTCACTGGGAGAGAAGGTCTTTGAGGGCTGCCTTGAATCATTTACTGTGGAATTTGGTCTCTTAAGTTTTCTCTTCCTTCTCATACCAGATTTAGCTTTTGCACATTTCCAGGAATTTGTCCTTTTCATATAGGTTTTCATATTTCTAGGCACACATGTATTTTAAATATTTTATATTATTTTAAAATCGATTTTGTTTCTGCAGTTTCCATTTGTATTCAGTATTTTATTGATTGGCCTCTCACTTTATCCATTTGATCAATGTTGGCTAAAATCTATTTTACTAATCTTTACAAAGAATCTGGTTTTTGTTTGTTAATCTCTGTTTCTATTTCTTGATTTTTCTCTCTTTTTTCCCTATGTTTCTTTCCCCTGGTTTCTTTGAGCTTGCTTTGTCTTTCTTTTTCTACCCTCTGGAGTTGAATGTTTAACACATTTGTTGTAAACCTTGTATGTACCCTGATAGATGCATTTAAAATCATTTTTCTTTCTCTAAATACTCTTTTCACAGTGTCCTGCAAAATCAACATATTGTGCTTCATTACTGCTCAATTTCAAGCATTTCATAATTTTCTTTATGACTGTTTTTTTTAAGCAGAAAAAATATGTATTTCATATGTTATTTCAGTTCAAAACCTGTGGAAATTTTAACTATTTTTGTTGTACATTCCTAAATTAATTGCACTAACTTTACAGGACATATAGGCTGTATGAAATCAACCCTTTGGTCTTTAATAATGAGACTTTCTTTCTGACCTAACATATAATGCAAAATTTTTTTTAAAAATCATATTTTCTTAATAAAATATACCTTCTATTTGCTGAGTAAAGAGTTTATATAAATGTAATAAATATAGATGATACAAATATTTATATAGAGATCAAATGTGTCTCTATGTAAAGATATTAAAACTCAAATGTACTAAGATCTATGGAATCTCTTGTTTTGTTTACTTGTTTGTTTTTTTTATCTATCAGCTCCTGAAAAGACTGTTTTAATACCTCCAAATGCAGTTATCGACATCTCCATTCCTCCCTTCAGTTCTGTCAGTTTGGACTTTTTATATTGTTGGGTATATATTTATTATGATGTTTATACCTTTTTCTATTGTTCCTTTCATCAGGATATAATGGTCCTCTTTTCTGCAGCTTTCTGTGGAAGTTATTCAATCTGATTTCCAATTCATTATTTTATTCTTCAGCTATCTATCCCATGTATTGTGTTTTCTACACCAAATTTACTATTTTCATACCCAATGTTTCCACATTGTTCTTTTTTTATAACCTTTAGTGGCTTTATATCATTACGTACCTCCTTATACTTACTTTACTTCTTTTAAATTATTGAGCCTGCCGTTCCAATAACTCTTTGGTTAAAGGTGTGTGTGTGTGTGTGTGTGTGTGTGTGTGTGTGTGTGTGTGTTGTAGAGGTTATTTGATCAAGGGTCTAATTATCTTGGCCCATGAGCTCATGTTTCCTGGTGGCATTAGCTAGCTACTCCATCTTATAAAGCGTTATCGGGGAAAACCCAAAAGCTAGGTCCTCTCTATATACCTGTATCTGAATTTAAGAAGTAGGAGGACTCAGAGTAAGCCCCAGGTGCTGCACGGTTACCCCCTCTCATTTGCTGCCACGCTACAACTCATCTGTTCTGGGTGCACATGTAAACTCTCAGGAATAAGCAGCACTGGAATGAGGATCTCCCATATTTCAATCCGCTTGCTCTACAAGTTTGGAGGGGAAAGAGGTGAGCAAAAAATTATTCCAAGTTGACCAGTCAGTTTCTATCTGTTTTCTTCAATTCTTCACCCCATCAGGGCCATGCTCTGCCCTTAGGATCACCTCCATTGATTTCAGTGGCCTGGGATGCCACTGCCAATCTCTGGAGAAGAAGGGATCTCCTATTGTCTCTGAGACAACTTAACAAGAAAACAAGGTAAAGGCATTCCTCCAACCCTTACTGCATTTTCTAGTCAGGCCACCTCCACCCGAGGCTATTGCAACCAGAAAGCCATCAGTCTCCCAGGAATTTATATCAGGCAATTATTCTTTGTTTTTTTCTTCTAATTTATGCTTCTATATTGCTTCAATTATTCCTTCAAAGCTCATTCAGGAGGAGGAAGCCATGCTGATTTACCATCTTGATCCTGCTCAAACAATACTTAAGCCGCCATCTTTGTCAGTGGAGCCCTCTGTAGTCAAGCATGTAGCAGAACCATCTTAAGTTTTTAAAATTATATTTATGACTTCAAGCCTAGAGCATAAGACCTTCTCTAACAGATGAGGAATGACAGTCTTTAATGACATGCAGGATTGTCCAATATTCAGTTGGAGGAAAAAATATTACCCTGGCCTTCCCTGGTCATGTCAGGCCGGCTGTCATCATCACCAGTGGGAAGACCATTCTAAATGATAAGTGTGGAGTTGGGTTTGCTTCATTTTGTTATTTTTCCCATTGGAATTTCCACTACAGATTTGTCAGAGGTCGAGTGTTATGTTCTTCATTTGAATAATCTTCCAGCCTTGACTATATCTGTCCATCATGTTAAACAGTATGTTCAATTTAAATGCACATTCCTATAATTTCACCAGAAAACTGACCCCTGGGATCACTTTGGGCCAGCATTATACATCTGGCACTCTCTGCTGTGCTTACTCTAGCTCTCCTAAAGCTATTTGAAAGTCATTTCTTTATGTAAATGCAGAATTCCTATTACCTTCTTACAGATAGGTAATTTAGATACCTTCATTCTTTGTTCTTGTCATGGTCAACTAGAAGTGAAGAACTGGCTTTTCTGAATCCATCCTTATTTTACTAATGGCTTTCTTATAATATTACAATTTTATATTATATATATATAGTTTGCAATTATATTTAATAATAATCAAAACATGTAATATTTATTAAATATAATAATATCACATAACATATATTACATATAATACATAACAGTGGATATTATCTACTATAAAATATAAATTATATGTAAATACATTATATTATATGACACATAACATTATATAAATATATTAATTGCAACTGTATATCATATATAATACTAACATTATATATTATAATAAATCAAATATGCCTCATTAGAAGACTCCAAGGTATCTGAAAATTATATTTCAGAGCCATCTAAATTTCTTAAGAGGCATTTCAAGATGCCTGTGGCTTCTAAACTGGACATTTGGTAACTCTGTCCAGGTACCAGAAGGCTAGATAACTCTTATTATGATAGCAAAGTATTTTGCAGGTATAAACTGGGCTTAGCTATTTCAAAAAAGCAGAAGAAGTGCTTAGATAGTAAATCCCAATTCTTTAATCCAATCTCACACCATGTTAAAATTTCTAATTCTGACTCTGTTTTTGAACACATTTTTTTTTAAAGCTTTCATTTAAGAAAAGATATTGGGCACTTCCTCAAATACTTTTGCTCAAAGCATTGTTATCTGGATAAGAGCATTATTTGTTCTTGCTCCTTTCTTTTGAAACTCAGTAACAACAATTGCATTTCAAGGAACAGAACCTGTTTTTTTCCTCATAGACCTGGGTCTCCACCGAAAATACTAATGACCCAGGGCCCAACCGACTGAGCCTGCAGGAAGTGTCTGCACCTCAGCACACAGCCCCAAGGCATCTGGGTTAATAAGCCATGTTTAAGGTTAATGCCTCTTCCTACGTGGTCATCAATCCTCCTTAGAAAGAGCTACCATGATGGGATTTGCCATACCTGTCAATCAGTTCTACTCAAGAGACCAACAGAGGGGCATGAACAGAAGCTAATACCAGAGGGAAAATAAAGGTCAAACAAGTCTGACAGTTTGAAGTACATGAATCAGAATTTTATATTAGCCAAAACTAAGTTGCTGCTCCTTATTCTTGCCATTCCTGTACGGATGTCAGATTGAAGTATACTTCTTCATGCTTTAACGCATGTGAAAATGAGTTTTCAGTTACTAATAGTTTATTTTGTGTTATTCCTCTTGTAGGGTGTTTATAGCTATTCATATTATTAAATAACTAGTGGATGTATGTTCCCATATTTACATATTTTCACTTGCAAGATCACAGCCTCAGTATAATGACCACTTTCCATATCACTACCTTCTAAGTATGTCTGCTTCCATTTCTAAACCAATGTTCTTTACTCTCATTCACTCAGTCAACATTTAGTGAGGGCCTACTATGTGCTCAACACTATGCCAGGCTGAGGCCATAAGACTGATTTCCCCTCTCAAGGAGCTTAAATGAGTGGAAACTATAGATTGCTACAAAATGTCCCGCCACTGATATGTTACTGCTCAATTTTAACACATACATAATACTCAAAATTAAGTTCATGCTGTAAGAAAAAAATTGTGAAATCCTTTGAAATAAAAAGATTTCTGGGTGTCTTTGGTGGAAAGCTAGGCATCGCCTAAACATACTTTTCTAGATTGTTTAATTCTGTGGAATCCCTGAGCTTTTCATTGTATTCAAGCCATTTTACAACTCTGTAGTTTGTAGATAACTGATAGCAAGTCAACGATTCTTTTCATAGACACAAAAATGAATTTTGTCTGGTGCAAATACAATTAATTCTCCCACCCTCCCCTCATTTCTGCCTCTTTAGCTTCACCCCTCCCACCTCCATTTCCTGACATAAGCCAGCTTTGCATGTATTTGTAAATTAATTTCAGCATTATTTACTGCTCAGATGTGTGATTCTTTCAATTCCTTGTTTGAACATCCAGCCCACTCAATGAGTTCAGTCAAATCTTGGACATGTGTTCCTGTGTATGAAAGCCATTATTATACTTGTTTCTAAAAAATACTCTTTAAATAACTTTCAAGACACTTTAAAGCAGGCAAGAAACTTTCAAAGCAGTCTCAATATCCATCTAGATCTCTTCATTCCCCAATATCCTCTGTCTTACAAAGCCTGAGCTGCTTTAACAAAATACCATGGATTGGGGTGGCTTACAAACAACAGAAATTGATGTCTCATAGTTCTGGAGACTTGAAATCCAAGATCAGGATGCCAGCATGGTCGGGTGTCTGGTTCACAGATGGGGCCTTCTTGTCGTGCCCTCACATGGTGAAAAGGGTCTCTTATATCACAACACTAATTCCATCCATGAGGGCTCTACCCTTAAGACCTGATCACCTTCCAAAGATGCCACCACCTAGCACCATCATATTGGGTGCTAGAATTTCAACATACAAATTTGGGGGAGCATAAACATTCAGACCACAGCATCCTCCATCTAGTACACATGCTCCCATGCACCACACACACACACACTACTAATGCCTCTGAATTAATGTATGTTCACTAAGCAAGCACTTTCTATCTTGTTGTCATTTATTATTTGTGTTGTGTACCATACAAACTGTTTCCACCTCTTCATATGTTAATTTTCTATGATTATTTTATATGATTCATTTAAATAATGACATCTGTGAATGTCTCCCTAACGGCCCTAGGTCATACAACATTTCTCTTCCTCTGTGCTTCCCCAGAACCTTGCCATTACCACTGGGGTAGCACTCATCACGTTGGATTGTAATTATTGCCTGTGTCTCTGTCTCCTTTGTTGAACATAAACATGAGCTCCTGGAGGGAATCTCTGATTTACTTCTGCATCCACATCATTTGGTTAGAACCTGGTACAGAGTCCACGGTCATCACATGTTTGAGGAGTGAATGAATAACTGAATGACACAATGAATGAACAATTAAAATCTCATCATCATCATCCTAGTCGTAACCCTCTGTATACTCATTTCCATCAATGAGTGCATGGTGACAGGCCCTACATGGGAAGCTGAACATTGATAAATGCAAAAACATATACTTATGAACATCAGCATGCACACTGGCAGTCAACACCAAAGAAAAATAAATAAATACATTACGATCGAGGAAAAAGAATAAACACAAAAATCCCAAACCCATAAATATGCTTTGGTCTCAAAATTAATTAGTAAGTTGGTTGACTAGAACTTCAGCCACAGTTCTCACATTAACAATATATGGCGAGGTGTTTAGTTTCTCAGTCTAGTCCACCAAAACCTCTCAATCCTATGAAATATTTGAGACTATTATCTATATGCAATGAAGTAATAGAAAGATGATCACAGATGTAGGAGACCCCAGCATAGAGTCCCGGCACGTAGTGTACCTTCACTACTATTGAAAACTTAGAATTTAAAGAAAATAATTGAGTTGACAAAAATATCACTTCTCCATTATTTTGAATATAGGCGTTTGATGAGGAAGTTCACTTTAAATCGAGCAGAAAGACAGATCAGATGAATAACAATATTTCTGAGCACTTGGACCTGTGTTTGGTTAGAGACACCTGATACTTGACTATTCCTAATTCCATTTAAAAGTAATGGCTTTTCTTTTCCTTCACTGGGGGTGATATCCTTTGGACAACTTTCTGCCTTTTCTTTCTTTTTTTCATTTCTTTCCTTTTTATGTTTTATGGCTTTAAATGTTGTTTGGGTCAAGAGAATGTTGGTTGTTTTTTATTTTATTGTTGTTGTCGTGTTCTTGTTGGTGGTGGTTTCCCAGAAGAGGAAAAAAAAAAAAAAAAGAAGAGAGGAAAAAAGAAAGTGAAAATGGGAGAGTAGCAGAGAGAGAGAAAGGGTTAACAAGAGAGAGAAAAGGGGGAGAAGAAAAGATCCTGGATAAGGTAAGAAGAGGCAGGAGTGTGCTGGGAAGCTGGCTGAGGTGAGGGGAAGCGTGGACTTGGATTGGCTGTAATTTCCATGGTGTAAATATTCTTGTCATGGCTGATTTCAAGCTACCAGCCTGACATCCTGAACGTAGCCCTATAAAAGAGAAGCACCCAGTGGGTGCCCTCCATCTACCACGCATGCTCTCTTGCTAGCTACTGGCGCCTCACAAGCCAGCTCCATAACACCACTGGGGAAGAGAGTGAGGAGAGAGAGAAGAAAAGAGGCAGAAGAACAATGTAAGAGGAATCAAAAGAGTTGAGGAAAAGGTTGATGTTGAAATTATGTATTTTGTGAGAATCAGGCTAATAGAGGATTAAGCCAGGGGTGAGGGTCTCCTAGAATTCAGAAACAGAACAGTCCCTATCTGGGATCTGGGAGGGGTAGTTTTCCCAGGGGACTTTAGTAATTCTCCCCCATGTAGATACTGCCCAAGAAGACCTGCTGAGAGAGAGAGAGAGAGAGAGAGAGAGAGAGAGAGTGAGAGAGAGAGATGGTTCCCTCTAAACCAGTTCTTTTCACATTTTAATTTGAAGAAAAATACCCTGAGGATCTTGTGGGGATGAAAATTCTAATTCGGGAAATTTGGGATAGGCCCGAGACTCTGCATTTTAAAAGCTGCAGGCGATGCTGACTGCAGGTGTATACACCACAATCTGAGCTTCAAGGCTGTATTCCAGCCTCTTGACCATGTGCTTTTTTAAGCGACAGATGCAAAATCTGCTTATGTCTGGTGAGACCATCCTGATCCTCATAAAGTGCCACATCCTGTTCTTATGCTCTAAGAGTAACGACATCATCATAGGTTCTGATTAGACACAGATGATAACAGTATCAATCATCTTCATTTCTAAATGCCGTTTATGTGCCATTGGCTAATGTCCCATCAATTCCTAATAAATGTTCTTGTGCTTCCACATCATCATAAATACAGCTAATTATAACAAAGAAATCCTCTTTGCTTGTATGTCATCTGACAGATGGATCATTTATCTAAGTACAGCTTACAGACATACTTTCTACCCCTTCTGCTATCGTCTGAATGTTTCTGTCCCGTTCCCCCAAAATTCCTAGGTTGAGATCTTAACCCTCAAAGACGACGGTATTGGGAGATGCTGCCTTTGGCACATGCATAGTAGTGAGGGTGGAGCTCTCATGAATGGGCTTAGTGCCCTTATTAAAAGGACCCCACAGGGCTCTCCAGCCCCTTCCGCCTCGTGAGGACACAGTAAGAACGTGTCAGCTATGAACCAGGAAGAGGGCTTTCACCAGAACGTAGCTATGTTGTTACCTTGACCTTGAACTTCCCAGCCTCCACAAGTTGAAGAAATAAATATCTGTTGTTTATAAGCCACACAGTCTGTGGTATTTTGTTATAGCAGCTGAACAGACCAAGATACTTCCTTATACTGTTTTCCTTCAGGGATAACCATGGCTTTAACATCAAACTCCTGCCTTTCGACTTCTGGAACTTGATGGGGGCATCCAGGCAAAATCTTTTTTTCCTTAAGGGGCTTCCCTGGGCTAATACCCAACCTTCTCTTTATTTTGTTACTGTCAATCCATTTAAAAAATACCATCCCCATTTACAATGGTCTCATATGTCTTGACTACGAAAAAGGTTGCTTATTGGAAGCAAATGGTATTATAATGAATGAAAATCAAGCCAGGGAAAGAGGAAAAAACCCCTGAGGGAAAGGGGGAGATAAGATAGAGAAAGAAATGCTGGTTTTGCCAAGGTCTTGCCCTGTCCACTAAGGTGACACTGTCAACCACAGGCTGAAATAAATGACCACGGGACTCCTATGAGGAATGTATGGGTGTCCAGGAATTCCCATGTGCTATGAGATTACAAAGTGGAGTTAGGAAATCAAAAAGTGCTGACACTTCCATTCTAACAAAGGACTCCTATTACTGCAGTCTAACCTCAAAGCAGAAGGCTGTAAACAAACAAACAAACAAGCATGGGCCTTCAAGTCAGATACATCTGGCTTTAAATTCAAGACTCCATCACTTACTGTTGGCTGTGGCTGTCCTTGGAAAAATGACTTAAGCACCCCCTGTCTCCATTTCCTCATCTATAAACTGGAGCTAATAATAGGACTTGTATCATAAAATACTTTTCCAGATTACATTACGTAACAGTTAAGAAGAAAGGGCTGGCAGAGTGGTTCAGTTGGTTAAGAGCTCGCTCAAAAGTGCGAGCGCTGAGCAACAGCAGTTCGATGCCTGGGCCGAGCTGAGCTGCCGCTGAGCTGCCAACAGGTGGCAGGATGGCTCAGCTAAAAAAAAAAAAAAAACAGTTAAGGAGAATCTACCACATAAGAGAAATTCAATTCCCATTAGTTATCTTTCCTATTTCTTTCTTAAAAAAAGAATAAATTTTAAGTGCTAGAAACTCCAGGTCTTGTGAGTAGCTGAAATTTTTTAGAAATGTTGAAAACTTCCTACACTATTAAATCACTAATCATAAATTTTATACATATATGCATATATACATTTTTATATATATGTACACATATAATGGATAAAGGGTGCCAAAAAATGTATACACATTTTAAGAAAGGAAAAAAATTGTATTAAAGTTACCATGATGGGAACCACTTTGAGCACCTCTTGTAATTGCAGAAGTCAAACGTGACTTGTAGTCATCTTTTGTTATCCATATATATTGAGTATTATAATTTTAATAGTTTTTTCCTTTCTTAAATATATATACTTTTTTTGGCACCATCTGTATAGCGTGTGTGTGTGTGTGTGTGTGTGTGTGTGTGTATTAGACATACACACAGAGTCCCTACAGATATATTCATTTTAATGTTTAGGCAATTAGGTAAAATTTAATTTTAAAAATCTACTTTTACCAAGACTATTGCTTTTTTTGTTCCATCGCAGTAGAGTTCATTCATCATTTATTGCATCATTTGCTTTTAATTGATAAAGATAGGATTGTTCATAACATAATAACTTACAGTTGCACTTTTCCACGATCTTAGATTTAGATTTCTTTCTCATGTAATCTTACAAGAATTCCAATTAGATGTCATATTAGATATTATTATTTCTATTGCACAGATGAAGAGAAAATAATATGTAAATTCACAAAGATCATACAGGACAGCAGAATGAGAGTCAACCCTTCCATCTGGGTTGAATTATCTTCATGTTCACATGGGGAATTGAGCTTCTGAGAAGTTAGGGGTCTCCTCACCCTACTGACAAATGAATGTGGCGGGAATGTGAGTCTGTGGGCGCCTGATTCCACAGCTCACACGTCATCTGTTTTTCTACGATGTCGCTTGATATCTAAAGTAGTTTGAACTTGGACAGCACTTTCTATTACAAGTGCATTTACAATATGTTAGTTTGTTTTGATTTATCCTTATAATAATAGTCTTGTGAAGTTAGGATGGACTTATATCATTATAATTCTGATTTGGTGACTTGTATGGTGGTTCAGATCGTAAATACATGGAACAGCTAAGTCACAAACACTGGTTGAAAAGTTTGGTTTGGAGAGAAGAATATATCTGTGTGGGTAATGAGGTAGCCACATGAGCACAGCCAAAAGTTTTACAATAAAATAACCTTTCTCCCACTCCACAAAGCTTGAGAAAATGTGCAAGCTCCTTACCAGTCCTCTTTGGGGAGAGGTTGTCTTAAATCTCAGAGGTGGTGGCATCTAGCACTGTAGTCATGTTTACACAGACGCAACTCATTATTTTATTATTTTTTTTATTATTGGCAAAGCTCTTTTTATTTTTCAAGAAGGCAAGAGTTCAGGGTAGAATAAAGAACTACATACGTTAACAGCAGTGTCTGAGAGCCCTCCCCTGCCTAAAACAAGTCAGCTTGCAAATTAGTCCCAATCGATTGGATTTCCAGAGAGAAAGAGGAGGGAAAAGACAATCCAGTCAACCCCCTGCCCCTGTCCAGCCAGTGGGACACATTATTCATGTCTCAAGCTCAGTATGTGCTGTTTATAAATAGTTCCAGACCCCAGGATGCCAAATAAACCCTCTGCTATTTGTACAACATTTGAAGTGAAACAGAACAAGCTTCAAGCCTAGAGCCTGTACTTGGGGTTTCTAAAAGTGTGTTGAGTCTCATCCTCAAGCCTTTTAACTGGCAGCATTAAGATTGCATTAGGGCACGCTGGACAAATGGCAGACCCTGGCTGCGAGCGAGGAATACGAGAACGCGTGGGGAGCATAATGAATGTGTGAGAGGGAGAGCTGCCCACTTATACTCAGAGTTTCCCTGTGGTAGCCCAATAGCAAAATTGAAATGTGGACCTCCTCTAGTTGGAGCAGAGGTGAGGGGTACAAGCCCTACCTGATAAACTGCCTGTGTATTATCCCCAAAGTATCTTCTTGGAAGAGTTAGAACTTTGTATTAATAAAATGTAGTCAGAAAAAAAAAAAAAGTCACACCATGTGGTTCAGAGGGAATTTAAAATGGGGGCCTAGTTGTGAGGGTAGTAGGATAACTGAAAAGCCAAACAGGAGAAGGTTCGTGTATCACTTTGGGTCCTCCACGAAGCAGACACCAAGGTGGGATGAGGCGTGCTAAACATTTATTGGGGGAAGCATCTGTGAAGTACAAAGCAGGAGGGAGCACAAGTAGGCAGTAAGAGCCTTCAGAGAATCAGACATGTGAAATGAGAAAAGGAAGAAAGAACTGGATAGGAGGAGCTTCAGGCTGCAGCCACAGTTCTGACAAAGTCTCAGGTTAATGGGGCTCCCCAAGCAATAGTTGATGGTTACAGGAGTCCTGCATTGGGCTAGGATGAACTGAATCTACAACAGTTGCCTGTCATGTGCTGTCATTGGTTGGGAGCAGCCTGGGAAAAACATGGGCTTGTCTAACACCAAGTGGATCCGTTGGGTGGTGGGCAGCTGCACCCGTCAGTCAACTATGTTCCCTTTGTAGTGAAAGGAAACATCTAAGCGGCACTCTTTCATCGTGACCATGGTGAGTAAATCCAGAGATTAGCAATGCTAGGAAGCCACTAACAGCCCGAGAACTAGGGAGGGAGGCAAAGGGGAGGTGATGTTACAGTGTCACAGACCTATTGCCCTACAGATAGAGGAAATACAGGTGCTGCAGAAAAGGAGGCATAACAGCAAAAAGTAATCAAAGAAATAAACAGAGGAATTAAAATCTGGTAAATTAGCCACTTAGCCCTCCTGACTGAAAGTGCTTTTTTAAAAATTAATTGTTGAATATAAGGACATTTTCAAATAGAGGAATTCCACTTCCTACCTATATGGAGTAACAGGAGCCACATTTTCCCAGCTGCCTGGAATAGCTAAAAACCCAGGCAAAGTCAACAAAACAGTCATTCTCAAATCATTAGACTTCACACAATGAAAGGCAGTGATTCCTGAGAGACAAGAAACAAATGAGAAGATCCCCACAAATGTCCTACATTACTGCTTGGAGAGGGTCTCGAGGCTGTGGCTCATGGACTGGGAACTCAGGCAGAGCCTGATGAACTTACTGAGCGGAGGAGACAGCGCTGAGAGTCTGGAACCAAGAGTTCGCAGGTCAGAATACTAGAGTTAGATCCTCCCAGAGACAGAACTTTGGAGATCTGCAGATCTCCAAATAGCTAAATACTAATCTGTACATGCAAGTGAGGAGACTCCTCAAACTCAAAGGGAAGAACCACTCAAGAAGATTAGAAGGAAAATTTGCAAAGCTGGCCAGGCTGTACTCACCAGCTAGAGAAGATAACCAAATAATTCATTGGGCATCATGAGTGAATTACTATAGAGAAAAGTTTTGTCTTAGAATTGCAGAAAAATAAGCCCGGGAATAAATGCTCTTCTGGCCCCACCAAATACAGTTTTTTTTTGTTTGTTTGTTTGTTTTTTTTTAAGATTTTTATTGGGGAATTGGGGGGATGGGAACAGTGCTGGGGAATTGGGGAACGGGGAACAGACAAGTGTTGCTGTCGTTTTTTGTTCTTCAATCTAGTTGTGGAGGACGTTGCTTCACTGGCCCAAGTTGGCACCATCATTGCGCTCTTCTCTGGCGAGGCAGATCAGTCGCCGGCCTCTGGACGGCCGCTCACTGCGGCTGCTGGCCGCTCACGCTGGCTGCTGGCCACACACAGTAGCCCATGGCAATCCACCGCCACAGGGACTGCAGCCCACGCCGTCGCCGGCGACTCATAGGCAGCCCAGCTCCAGGTTGAGCTGTTGTTCAGCATCCTAGCTGTGGAGGGCAGTGTTATTGGCCCTCATATGTGGGATCCGAACCGGGGCCCTCTGGCATCCCAAGCGAGTTCTTAACCATCGCGCCACTCGGCCGGCCCAGCCCACCAAATACAGTTTTAAAGGAACAAACTGTTTCCAAGTAACTTACCACATTCCAACAGTATTTATAGACACCTAAAAATATCCAGCATGCAGCAAAATAAAATTTAAATTGTCTGGCATTCAATAAAAAAATTACCAGACACAAGCAAAGCAGCAGCAAAATACTACACGTAATGAAGAAAAAAAATCAATTAATAACAACTGATCTAAAATTGGCAGAGATGATTACATTAATAGACAAGGATGTTAAAACAGCTATTATACCAGGGTAATGAATAGGAAGGTAGAAGAAAGATTAAGTATGTTGAGGAGAAAAATGGAAAATTATATCTATCTATCTATCCATCATCTAGCTACCTAGCTATCATCTATCTATCTGTCTATATCAAGCTAGGAACAATAACATGTGAACAAATGACCAGGATATAATGTGAAAGGTACTATATATGGAGCACAGGTATGTACAAAGTGATATGAAATCACAAAAGTGGGGTGAGTTCATTTCACCTAGCAGATGTAGAAAGAATACAGAAAGTTCACATTTCATATAGGTCTCAAAAGAATGAGTAGACGTTCAATCACAGAATGAAAAAATGGGGACAGAGGGAGCAGCCTGTGCAAAGTCAAGGAAATATAGAAATCTACATGCTTGGAGGACAGTGAGTCGTATGGGATGAACAGACAAATTCTTATCATGCTCAAATCCTCCCTGTCTGCTGTTACAGGTTGGGTTCCCTGGAGAACAGAGTAAGACATTAGCATGTGGGTCCCTTATTAGGTAGCGATCTTGGGACCCACACTTGTAGAAAAGAGGGAAAAGGAAGCAGGATTGGGAAGAGGGAGAATCTGAATTTGCATGCCAGCCGGTGATTGAATCAGATCACTCCACAGTTAGAGCTGGAGCTGGGATGACTTCTCCCACTTTCCTACCTCTGCCTTTATTAGACATTGGATATGGGCAGTCCCTAGAAACAGAGTAACATTGGGCAAGGCAATTGTCCTCAACCCCAGGCAATTCTAAAGACTGACCATTGAGTGGCGTCCTCCAGCATCACGTCCAACAACTGAGGCAAGAACAAGTCTTTCGTTCCTGGAGGGAGATCTGTGTGGCGCATCAAAGCATCCACATTCCAATCACTTTCCTTTCCAAAAAAATTATATACACATGATTTAAAATAAGGCAACATTGGGCCACCCGAGTGGCGCGTTGGTTAAGAGCTGGCTTGGGACGCCAGAGGGCCCCGGTTCGGATCCCACATATGAGGGCCAGTGACACTGCCCTCTACAGCTAAGATGCTGAACAACAGCTCAACCTGGAGCTGGGCTGCCGTGAGTCGCTGGCGATGGCGTAGGCTGCAGCCCCTGTGGCAGTGGGTTGCCATGGGCTACCGTGTGTAGCCAGCAGCCAGCGTGAGCGGCCAGCAGCCGCGGTGAGCAGCCGTCCAGAGACCTGCGACTGATCTGCCTCACCCGGGAAGAGCGCAATGATGGTGCCAACTTGGGCCAGTGAAGCAACATCCTCCACAACTAGACTGAAGAACAAACCAACAGCAACTTGTCTGTTCCCCTTCCCCCGATTCCCCACCACTGTCCCCCTCCCCCACTTCCCCAATAAAATCTTTAAAAAACAATAAAAAATAATAATAATAAAATAAGGCAACATTGATTTCCAAAGCTTGCAAAGTGAAAAGCTTTGCACAACATGGGACAGATTCTAATGTTTCAGATATCTGACAAAACACCAAGCGTCTTTAGAAACCAGCTCAGAAATAGAACTGTTTCAATAATCAACGTGGCTAGTCCGATCTTAATGACATTAGTTCTTCCAAGGAACAGTTACCCTATACATGTAAAAATTAATGACCTTACTTTTAACTACCTGGAGACATGATGGAAATTGTGGTGAGCCTGGAGAAACAAAAGGAAGTAAAACAACATAGCTAGAATGTATTCAAAACTCAAGGGGAAATGCTGTATAGACAAGTGCTGATATTCAGCCGCGAGCTTACTGCTTTGCTACTAGCTCAGACTTCCATGTGATAGCGAAATCACTAGGACAAACTGGTTCATCCTTTTGTGCAGTAGACAGAATTCTAAGATGGTCCCCAATAATTCACACCCTTGTGTAATCCCCTCCCTTTGAGTGCTGGTGAAACCTGTAACTTCTAACCAAGGGACTAAGGTGGCTCAGGTGATGAGGTAGCACTCCGGTGATGGTATTGTGCTATCTGGTAAAGGTGAAGGGATTTTTCAAATGTAATAAAGATTCCTGATTAATTTTCTTTAAATTAATCTAAAGGGAGACTATCCCGAATGGCTTTACCTAATCAAATTAGCCCTTTAAAAATGGGTATAGAGATTCGATATGGAAAGTGTAAGAGAGAGTCTCCTTATGACCTTGAAGAAAGTGGCCATGAGTTCTACAGCTTCAGTGTCATGAATTCTGTCAACAACCATGTGTGTAAGAAAAGGACCCTGGACCTCAAATGAAACCCCAGCCCAGCAAAACACCCTGATTGCAGCCTTATGAAGCCCTGAGCAGAGGGCCCAGTTAAGCTGTGCCTGGACCCTTGACTCATTAAAACTATGAGATGATAAATATGTGTTGTTTTAAGCTGCTAAATTTGTGGTAACTTGTTACAGAGCAAAAGAACACTGACACATCCTGCCTCTAGAAGCAATATCTACTTGAAGTCACAAATATAATTGCTTATTCCATTCTTTAAATAAATGTCCACAGTAAAAGTCAATATTCCCCACAGCTGCTATTAAAGGGCTTAGTGAATATTACTGAGGCCCAAATCCCTAAAACCATCATGACATCCACAAAGGTGAAAGCAGCCTGTGACTAGTATAGCATTTTAATTTCCAAGTTATTATTATTACCTCTAATCTTTGATTCGTATTGAGTGTGTGGTTCTGTGTAATCTTTCATGTTTTTCCTGTTGGTTTCCTTTGCACTATTCTCTAAGTAACTTCTTTGGATTCCATCTTGTTGGGATTAATGATAATTTTTCCATTGACTTTTTACTCCCACATTGGGCTGTTGGTTTTCCCAGATTCACAAAACAAAGTGATGCCCAAGTGACTATTAGCAATCTGCCAAATCTCAATTACAAAGAGGTCTGAGTCACAAGTCATCCAACATCCTTCTGATACAACACTGGACATCATAGAAGATGTCCTCAGGTGTCCGGATAGTGGCTGAGGCTGGTGACAATGGTGACGTGTGCAGAGGATCAGCAGTCCATCCTTCTGTACATTGGAAGATCTATGTCTCCTTACCCACAGACACTGCCTGAGCTCAGCCCTTCTTCATGTCCCACCAGGATGGTTGCAAAAGCCTCTTACCGCCTGCGTTTTCCCTTTTTGGGGTCTCCCTCCACCTACCATCCTATCCAGACCACGAGTCCTAAAAAGCAAATCTGCTACTGACTATCGCTCCAATGCTTAACGTCTTCCAATGCAATTCATTTGCTAAAAACAGATGACACATTCTTCAGCCTGCAATCAAGAGTATTCAAAATATGGCCCACAGCTTTCTTTCCTCGTTTAACTCCAGGGCTTTTTAAGAAGCAGCCACAATCAATTTCTCAACGTTATATGCCCTTAATGTCATGTCATGTTATAGGATGCTATTTCCTCTGCCTTGATTTCCTTCATCTGCTTCAACACCACCTCTGTTGGGAATCTCTTTGGATTTCTGTAACAATCCTGATAAAGAGAGGTTTTCATATACAAGATTTTAAAAATAAACAGCTCAGAACTGAGTTTCAGAGACAAGCTGGGCCTGTTCGAGTCACTGGCTACATGAGAGCCAGGGTCTGAAGCCAGGTCTGGGTCTTGTGTTCTTTCATCTCCAGCTCTTTCCCATATACAATGGACCCAAGCCTAGTCAGTCCAGCGCATGCGTCTTCATGCTGGTGCATTCACATGTGGGTGCATGTATATGTATGTGTCATATGTAAACACATGTGCTCTACATCTAGCTATATGTATATGCATTTGTGTGTATGTATATATATTGCATATTTCAGCATGTGTACCCTTCCACAAATTCACTGTTACATGTGCATACGCACGGTCTATGAACAAACACAGATAGGTATATGACGGCCTATATGAGTGTGTATTTTCTTACGTGCACATGTACATTTGTACATAAATGTGCTCACCATTCCCTCACCCATGTACAGTTAACTATGGTATAGGCAGGCATGTGAGATATAGCCAAGTGGCCACTGTCTTCTGTGTGGCTCATAAGTGTCAAGAAAGAGCCACAAATGCATAAGTGACTTTGGTTTCCCTTGGACATCCTGCATTCCTCCATCACTTGTTAATGTAAATGAACTGAAATGGAGCATGAGATCGGGGCAGGATGACTGCTGATTCCATTTCTACTGCCAGCTGGGCCACAAATGGAGTCTGGTAATTCAGCTCTCCCTGCTCCCCAGGCCAGAGCCAGGCTCTCTTTCCATTACCCTTCGTTTGCAGCCATGCCTGTTTTCTGGGCCCCAGCCTTGTTTCCTGACAGAGGGCTCAGCAAAACTCATTTGGCAAGTGCAATCTTCCCATCTCCTGCTCTGACGCTCGCCCAGAGTCCAGAGAAACACATCCCTCTGCATCGTCTCCCTCAGGGATCTTCTTTATGTCCTTCTGATGGACCATTTTCAGTGACACCTTTCCAGCTATTGTCATGATTTCCCTGTTAATGAGCTCAGAGGCTGTGCTATACTGAGGTACAGACATACCTGTGTGAACCTTAAACTCTATAGTCAACACCTGTGCTGACAACACCCTTAAAGTGTGGAGCCATTGGGGACTCACTAAGGATTTAGAAAATTATAATCAGTTTCAGATATGAGTCCTTTTTCTTTCTATTGCTTTAAAATATCAGCTTAAACTTTCTTACTAAGTCTACTACTGCTACTCAAGAAAAACGAATCAGACTTGAACCATTATTCAGTTTTCCTTTTACTTTCCCACCTTCCTTCCAGGCTGCTTTCTCTTCAGTGGAAAGGGTTAGGGTGTGCTCCTGCTATGCCATATTACATGACTTCCAGCTAATTCATCAAACATGTCACGCTCTGGTGTTTATCACCTATGAGAGTCATTAACGCAGCAAGTTTTCAGGGTCCATTACAAGTACAATTTCTAGTTCTCCACACACTGTAGTCAGGGTGATCTTTTAAAATGCAAATCTGATCGTGTCACTCTGTTTTATCCAGTGGGTTCCCATCACTTCTGGAATAAGACATAAAAATTTTAACAGGGCTTAAAAGGCCTTGCGTGCTACCCTCCGCCATCTTCCCAGCCACATCTCATGCTTCTCTGCTCCTTGAATTTCTTACATAGAATACCCCGGCCATCTTTCAGTTTCCCTAATTCCCAGGGCTCCTTTCTGTGACTATCCCTTCATTAGTTTAGGTTGTTTCCTCTCCCTGATATTCTCTTTCCTTTCCCTTACTTGTCCTTTTTTTTTTTTTTAAATTTTCACACTTCAGTTGTAATGTCACTTCCATCTGCATCCCCCACACCAGGTCAATCCCCTAGTTAGGCTCCTTCATAACACCCTTCATTAGACCCATCACAGTTTGTAATCAGATGGGTCCTTTATTGGAACCATTACATTTAGCATGTCTACAGCTATTGGCGTGATTCTGTACCTCATGTCTGTCTTCTACTAGACATGTAGTAAGAACTATGGAAGTTTGGCTTGGCAATAGATTCTCAGTACTGAATATTGTCAGCTGGTACATACATAGTAGATGCTCAAGAGATATTCACTGAATGAATGAGTATATGGATTGGGGCTTTACCCCAATTACAGCAAAGCTTGAACTTTGGTGTGCATGCTGTCCGCTCCACCTCTCAGTGTCCAGTTCCAACACCATGCACTAGAATAACTTCCTTCTGAAGATATATTTATGGCATTTGGTGGAGCTTTTTTTTACTAATGAGAGAGAAACATGTACTCCACAACATTCAAACTGCCTTTTTGAGATAAGAAAGCATTGCTTATGAATCTTTTGTAATATTTGGCAATTTTCAATTTAAATATTTACCATGAGTTCAATTATCATGTTTACCCCGAATACATAATGCAAAGCAGATGGTAATAAATATTATAATAGACCTCAAAAGTGCTAGGGGAGCCAAGAGGAATGGGAATTACCCTCTATTGGGAAATCTGGGAAGGGCTCAGAAGTGAACACGTGAACCATGCCTTCAAGTTTGGTAGGTTGGTAAAGACATTTTCAGTTCTGTTCACCTGGTCAACTCCTGGCTAACTCTAACAGCTTTTGCAGTTCACCTTCAAAGCCATTTCCTCCTGGAAGCCCTCAGTGACACCATCCCTCAACTACATCACATGCCCCCAGGGTCCTTTCCTCATTGCCGCAGCTCCTGTCTTGGTTTACCTTGCTAAACTAAGCTCCAGGGTTTAGTACAGTGTCTGGCACAAGGCAACCACCCAATAAATACCCAATGAATGAATACATGAATGATAGAAAATGAGGAGTGAAAGTAATAACAGCCATTCAGGGATGGAGAAACACTGCAAAGACATAAAAGAAAGGAAAGCCTGCTGTGATCATAGATACAGGGTTACGTAAGAGAGAGAAAACATTTGGCGTGATTAGATGTACACTGCATATAAGGGACGTAGTAAAAGGGAGGTTTGAAATCCGGCTGGAGCCAGATTTTTAAAGACCTTGAATCATAGTGAAGAATTTGTACTTTCTGTCATCAAAAGGAAGCTGCATGTTTCTTAAGTAGGAGAATAATATCATTAGATGCGTACTTTCTAAAAATCACTTCCGTGATCCAGTAGTGGAAAGACTGGATGAAGGGAACATAATAAAGGTGCAGAGAACTTTTAGGAGGCTACTATACTTATCCAGTTCAGGATTTCTCAACCTTGGCACTATCAACATTTTCGGCTGGTAATTATTTATTGTGAGTAGCTATTTTGTGCATTGTAGGGTGCTTATCAGCCTTACTGGTCTCTACTCACTAGATGCTAGTAGCATATGTCCCCTAAGGCGTGACAACCAAAAATATCTCCAGAAATTGTCAATCCCTGGGGCACAAAACTCATCTGGGTTATTTTGAGAACCAAGGATCCAGGCAATAGGTAATAAGGTAGAATCAAAAGTGGTCTTTACGGTGAAAGAATGGGTCATGTGCCAAGGGCACTGAATAAAAGTGACTCACCACAGGGAACTACTGTTTGTCACAACAGGTGCTGTCTGTGAAAGCAGAGCCCCTCTGAAGAAGACAGGGTGACTCCTCTTGCAGTGACCTTTTTCCTCCTAGAATCCACATAGATCACCAAGTTCTAAATATTTCATCTAGTTTGTTGGATGTGACAGTGGAACTATCTTTGATATCGGAACTCTGATTCCCCTTGGGGAATCACTTCACAGGCTCTGCCTGAGCTCCTGCCTCTGGCTCCTGGGATGGAACAGCCAACACAGAGCTCTAAGCCAAGCACCCACCCAGGGTGCCGTCATGACATCTCACGGGAACAGCCCACCTGAGGAAGGAGTCAAATAGAGAAGAGGAGCTGAGAGAAGAGGAGGGAGAAGAATCAGGGCTGATGATGTTATCTGTGCTCTGGGATCCTCCCATGCCCGAAGCTCTCAATTTAGAGAGCCTCAGACTCCTAATTTAGAGTCCATAACTTCCTATTTTTGCTTAAGTCAGTTTAGTTTGGGTTCTCTAAAAAACGGAAGGTGAGTCATATTGTCCCAGGAGAGTACCAGTCATCTAAAAGCATCCAAGAAGCAGCCTTACACAGCGTAGAAGGAGCTCTGGACACGGAGTCAACCTCAGAGTTGAATCTAAGCCCAATCACGCATTTGTCTATTTATTATTCATCCAACTTCTATCGAGTAATTATTGTGTACTGGGCAATAAACTAGACTCTGGGGCCATAATGAGTGACGAACGATGGTTTTACCTGCAAAGAACGTCCACTCTAATACTCAACGAATGGGTGTTAACCATGACTGTATATAAGACTCACCTTAGGGTGTCTTTAAAAAAGTCTATGCCTGGTTCCATGCCAGACCAATTAAATAAGCATTTCTTATAGGTGAGGCAAGCATTGGTTTGTATGGAGGTAATTCTAATGATGGCTTGGGTTCTAGTCCCATGTTACAGAAAAGGGAGCTGAGGTTAAAAAACGTGTTCAAGAATATACCACTGCTGAGAGGCAGAGCTAGAACTTGAACCCAGACCGTGTTCCAGAGTGTTCTAAAGCCTCCTCTTAATCACTAAGCTACACTATAATTCTAAAGACACAGTAACAACACCATGGTATATTTAGTCCAATATCATTATACCTAGGTCGACTTTATTTCCAGAATTCTCAGCATTTCCTTTGCAGTCTTTGTTCTCATCCTCACCAATCCCAACCTCACACACATGCCTTTCACATGCACAGGGCTAACACATTCTCTTCTCTGTCCTATTTAAAATATTCTTTCCAGAAATTATCGCCTGCCCTTCCCTTAATGCAGTTTGCACGAGTCATGGTGCTTACTTATCCAGCCAGAGTCATACTTGTGCCTTAATGGTTGTCTGGCGCAGAAGAAAGAGCCCTGGCTTTGGAGTTAGATGGAGGTCTGAAATCTCCATTTTGCCACTTGAATTTAACTAGCTCTGTCATTTCAGGTAAATTGCCTAACCACTCTGAGCCTCAGATTCCTCTCATGTAAATTGGGAATAATACCCCTCTTGCTATGTGGTTGTGAAGATTACATTAAAATGTACTTAGACCACTTACCATAATACCTCAAACACAGCAGACACTCAATTAATGGCAACTATGGCTATTAAGATTTCTGTGGGTTCATATCCATCTTCATGTGGCCAAAGTTGTCAAAAATATGTAATAATAATGAATCTAATACTATCAATTACTTACTATGTGCCTGACATGATTATCATTACTTTACATATATAGCATTTTCTCAGCTAGTTCTAAAAATAACTCTACAAAACAGGTACTACCTACCATGTTCCACAATGTATAGATCAGACAACAAACAAAAGCAAAGAGATATCACATAACTTCCACAAGAAAATACTGAAGACTTAAGTAGTCCCTAGCTCAAATCCTAAAAGCTCCCTTTTGGGGGGGACAAATATCAGCATTGTTATTACCATGTGCCAGGCACATGCAGTAACAAGTATTTGCATACATTATCTCGATTCTTTATAACAACCCCACTTCACAAACAAGGAAACAGAGGCTCAGAGAGGTCCTGGGAATTGCATGAGCGTGGTTAGCACCCAGGTCAGTTTCACACAAAGCTTATGGGTCTTTTTTCCTCCTAGGAATAAAAGCTTAATTAAGGATTTGGAGTCACTGAAATTCCATGTACCCAGAAAAAAGAGCCTCATTTATAGAGCCACAAACTCCAACCCACCAGAGCAGGAATCGAATGAATTCCCCTTTCCTTGTACTGTATTTTATGCTCTCTCAGCAGGCCCTTCTGTGCTTGGCCAGACACTGACATCTCTTCAGCCACCCAGATTTCCATCCAGAAACCACAGCTCCCATCTGGAAGGACTCACTCAGCATCTCTTTCATGAGTCCACTCCCCTTTGCAAACTACCCTTGTCTAGTTTGAATTGGAAAGCGTTCCTCTGCTTCGAGATCAGAAAGCTCTCGCTGTCTTAAAAGAGAAATTCCGGCAATATGTTCAAATACGGTAATCAGCCTGAGTCTATCACATTGAATTAGTGGCAAAGATAGTTCCCATGACTTAATTAATTCTTCTATTATCAGCATCCATGCTCTTCAACTGAGTTTCATTTGCAAATTCCCGGAGAGCATCATTACTTAAGTTTAAAGGCACTTAAAATCAAGTCACACAATGGTTATATGTACTCACATCAGTGCAGGTTATTCCAAGAGAAGCACTGAATAGATATAGAGTGGGTGACAGACGTACCGTTTTCAAGCCTGTTCTATTTATACCCACATTCCAACAATGCTCACTGAGCACCTAATATGTGCATAATATTAAACAATGCATCTGACACCTCACGGTACATAGAACACCGTGCATTTAAAACAATGATCTCCTGTTGAGTTATCGATCTGCATTGTACATATTTCCTGGTCATGGGCAGCTCCCACACAGAAACATCTGGATGCAAATTGAAGAATTCAATTACTCAGATCCAAGTGGGAATATCTGTTTCCTGGTAGCTGGGTAATTGACTTATAGCTGGCATCCTACAGATATAGCCCAAAGCCATTTTGACAAAGACAGAATGAGGTGATAGTTTTTTATTTTTATTTTTTTTTCAGTGCTGCTAGGAAAAGATCTTTGCAGCCATGCTTGACATTATGCAGATAGCCACCAAAACAACCAAATTATAATTGCTACTTGGTCACACCCAGATGCTGCTACTCAAGCCCTCTGATTAATACAACAATGTAAAAAAATCTGTCAAGACATTTATAATAATATTCCCTGATATTTTGCCTTTGCTAAATTTTCTCAGGCATTTACCTGTCCCTGTGTAATTTCCCAGTAATACGAGGAAGCAAAGAACGGGTTTAGAGTTTGGACAATGGTAAAGCAAATTAATGAAAACCGTTTTGAAATCGTTGTTAGTCTAAAAGTCCAATGTGAGAACGCTTACTGTGTTAGCCTCGTCTCTGAAACAAGAATATAGATTTTAACATTTTAAGTGTAGAATGATAGATCCACTTTGGGTTTTTCTTTCTTTTAATGGATTTTCATTATTTTCATCTGATTCTTAGCCTTTCCAGATCCCTAGAATGCAAGAAGGCGACTTCTCCATGCATTTGATGAGGGGAGAAAGAAGATTGAAAGAAAGAGAGGGAGGGAGATGATGGGGTGGGGGGAGGGAGGGGAAATAGACCGTCCTCTCCTTACACTCAAAGGCCACCCTACTGTGGAGTGCCCTCCCTTCTGCCAGCTTCCCACACAAAAGCCATCTGTAATGGGAAGGTGGCAAGGTAAGTGACTGACATATGTATGCAGTGAAGTTCATCTCTGGCTTTATTGGGAAGAGAAATGGGAAGCAGAAGCTTAGGGCTGCTTTGCCCAGACGATAGAGAAGACCTTGATTATTCTGAGTTCACCCTTGATTCCAAAACCTGCAATGACTCCCCAGTAGTTCTCAAACTTCAATGTGCATATGAGTCACCTGGGAGTCTTGTTACAATGCAGCTTCCGTTTCTGCATTGTAACTGAACTCTGCATTTCTTTCAGACTCCTAGTTGACGCCTGCTGCTGGCCCCTGGTCCACACATCAAGGCCCAACCTGGCCAGCCTCATCTCCCTCTCCTCTGGACTTCAGCGGCACTCCAGCCAAGCCCAACCACTCGCTCTCCCCTAAAAGGATGAGCTCTCCTGCTCCCATGCTTCTGCATCTTCTCGCCCCCTCCCTAACAGTCCCCCGTGCTGCCCGCTGGTCCACATGCCTCCCACAGTAAGAGCAAAAACCGTTTTCTATTCTGCATGCTGCCACGCCCATTTCAAGGGCATGTGTGCAATTCTTTCTTCCCCTGACTGTATTTGCTGCTGCTTTTGCAGGCTGCCAGAACACTTTAGCTTTTTTTCCCCTCTCTTGTCTTTGCCCTCTTTCTCTGTCATTTGAATGGGACATGCTAAAAGGCTGTGCTGAGGGTAAGGATTCTAAGATGCACAGAGCTCCTGCCTTCCTGAATTTCACAGGCTGGGGGCAGGGGCATTTGAAGAGAGTAGGGGTGCAAAACAGTAAGTCAACACAGTGTGGAGGTGCTCTTAGAGAGGAAAGCATGAACTGCTTGGAAGGATTGCAGAGCTGAGCTGTAAAGGAGAATTTTACAAGGCCAAGAAGGGACTGAATACTATCCAGACAGGGGAAAAAAAAAAATATATATATATATATATATATACATACACACACACACACACACACACACAAATATATATACAAGCAACAGCAGAGCAAGGAAGAGAGAAATGACACTGCACGTGAGGGAAAGAGAAAGAAAGCCATGACAGGTTGCTGCAGTACGAAGGGCAAGGCAGAGAGTGTCAAGAGTTGAGGCTAAAGTCACTGGTGTTAGCTGAGATTCACTGATGTTTTCTGAAGGACTCCAGGCCAGGACACACTCCTTTAGTCCCTTCCCTTGGCAAAGTCCCATTTGGAATTCTGGAAAACCACAGTCTGGCCTCCTAAGGTGTACACAGAAGCCCTGAGCTGATGAAACGCTGGCCCGGTCCATGGCCATTGCTTAACTCATGACTGACATCTTCAGTAGCGTGAATTTCCAGCTCCAATCTTTGCATTCCCCCAGAGGCAGATGGTGAAGCAACAGATTGAGTACAAGTAGTTTGTATGGGATGTGAAGACCAGTAGAGGGGTGGAGAAGTGAGACAAAGAAGGGAAGACAATCGAAATGCAGTTGACCCTTGAACAACACAGGGATTAGGGCACCCACCCCTAGCACCACTGAAAATCTGTGTAAAACTTTTGACACCCCCAAAGCTTAACTACTAATAGCCTTCTGGTGACTGGCAGCTTTACCAATAGTGTAAACAGTCGGTTGACACATTTCGTATATGTGTTATATACTGTATTCTTACGATAAAATAAGGTAGAGAAAAGAAAATGTTATTAAGAAAATCGTAAGGGAGAGAAAATACATTTACAGTATTTACTGAAAAAAGTTCATGTATAAGTGGATCCGTGTAGTTCAAACCTGTGTTGCTCAAGGGTCAACTGTATTATCAAGCCAGCTACCGTGGTGGGCAGCTTCCCACCGGAGAGAGCCTGGGAGGCAGTATGAAAAACATCTGAGTGGCTCCACCTGTGGGGCAAGGGGGCTGAGGTGTTTAGACACCCATTTCCACCAGTCACTGACTGAGGGCTGCCAGGCTGGCACAGGAGTTGTTTCTCTGCCACTTCTCATCTGCTATGCGTGGCAAGAGAGTCTCCTACAGCAAAAGAGAGCCCTCAGGCAAGGAAGTGCAGGTGCACGCGGCTGCTTGTGGATCTGTGCTGAACTGGTGAGATAGCGGGCTGTGACCGAAAGGCTACAAGTGTCTGCCATATGCCCCCATGATCTAGGGCCAGCCTCCTGTCCTCTTTGCCTGCTCCCAGCACCACCTCCAGCCCCATTTTCCCAGCATCTAAACTTTGCTGATTCAGTCTCCTGTTTTGGATTCTCCCCCCAACGGAAGCTTTTCTCTCCACCTGCTACCCAGTGCAGTGCACCCTGAAGCAGTCAGGAAGTATTCACTGCAGTCCACCTGAGGACTCAAATCTGATGCGCCACCTGGTGAATTTATTTTAAGACGATGCGGAAGTGAAATGGAGATGACATATGTATCAGGTACATATTTTGTCTGTAGATCAACATTTATATTACATCCTAGCCCTCAGGTAATTGATGAAACTTGTAAGAGCAGATTTTTTTTCTTTTGTCTCTAAGCCTACCTATTCTGATTCAATTATGTCATCATGTCACATTTAAGGGGTTATATTACACTGGCTCTTCTGTGCCCCAATTGTGCACAATTCTGCAATATTAGACAGGTTTTGCTATAAATCCTAAGCCTCAAGTATATTTCCCCTGTGGTTTGCTTTTACAAGCTCCTTTTGGCTCTTATTAATGGCATCATACTCAGGAGCCTGCAGTGCTAGCTGCAGCTTATGCCTCTTCGTCATCCAACCATCTTCTGCTAACAGAAAGGAGGACTAACCACTCCATTCTCAGACCCTGTGCTTCGGGTAGTATAATACCATCTGTGTGGCTCTAGCCACAGGCACGTGACTCACGCCTGGTCAATCAGAGCACTATAGTTCCATTGGCTACTGTAATTGGTTCTACATGGGCATGTGATCCCTTCAGAACCAATGAAATACAATATGTTTGTTGGAACTGCTTAGAATATCTTTCTTTCTTTTATTCTGGATTTGAACCTGGGAGCATGTTGGCCTGGAACTGCTCACAGCCATCTTATTGTCAAACCTGAGCCTGACAAGGAAGATAACAGGGAGGAGAGCAGAACAGAGAGATGGACTGAGGCTACATGACCAGTTCAGCAAAGCTTGAAGCCAGGGATCTTTCTGGCTTAATAGCTACATAAGATAAAAAAAAAAAGAAAAAAACTCGTTTGGTTTATGACATTTTAGTTGGATTTCCTGTCACTTGCAACCATAAGGTCCCAGCTCTGCTCTTTCTAGCTCAGTTTTTAGAGTTAAGTTTCCTCCCCTTTCAAATGGAAAGAAAATGTCCCCCCAACAGGGATGTTGTGAAGATGAAATGAGATGATGTACCCAAGCCTCTCTGCACAGTGTCTGTGCCGCCTGCCTCTTCTTGTCCACACAGCTCCCTGCATTGCCCCCTAGCCTTCACTAAGTCCATGCCAGCCCATTACAGGTAAATTTCTGCCCACTGGCTGCATTCCCATAATGGCTAAAGTCAGGGAAACGGCATTTATGGAAACCCTGTGGCTCAAGTACCCCATGACCAATACCAGACTCCGTGCTGAGGAGGACAGGGGCTACCAGCGGGCCTCATACTGCAGTTAAGACTCGGGCCATCTTTGTGGCTTGAATAATTCATTTGTCTTCTTTGGACTTCAGCGGTCTTCTTTCTCAAATAAGAGTAATGGTACAGAGATGGTATCTAAGGTCCCATTCAGCTCTAAAATACTCTATACCTCATTTCCTCTCCTACTTAGTAAAATCTAAAATCCCTGTGCTTATATTCCCAGCAGGGCCAAGACTGGGCGAGGCAAGTGGGGAGGCTGGGACAGAATGTGAAAGGAGGCCCTCGTTCTCAGAGGCTGGCCCTGCACCAGCACGACCCTGAAAGTCCGTGCTGCCTTAAACTTTGCTCCCTGGCACCAAACTTTATCACCTTAGTCGCTGCCCTGACATGTTCCCCCTACAGCAGTCGTTGTCTAGGATACGAGTATATGGAAACCTAATGCTATGTTCACCACAGCTTGCTTTAACTAGCTAACGCTGCTAAATAACCTTGAATTTGGACTTAGACCCAGGAAACCAGACCCTTCCTGGACCCAGCTGAAAACCTATCCTGACCTATAAATTATGGGATTCATTTTAACCACATGAACAAACTGATGAATGATATTGCTCTATCAAGAGCCTAAATTTCAGTTTTGGGTTTTTTTTCTTTTTCTTTTTAAAAAATTTATATTAAAATATAGCTAACATACAATGTTATATTAGTTTCGGGTGTTCACCATAGTCATTCAACAATTACATACCTAAAGAAGTGATCACCATTATAAGTCCAACAACCATCTGACACCGCACAGATTTTGAATCAGCATTAAGTACCATGAACCTCCCCCAGGACCCCACTCTGGCTCTTCTAGCACATCATAAGTACCTCAACTTTTCATAGAACAACTTGGGGAGTTTCTCTATTGGTGTCAGTTCTTATTTGGCAAATATATTGACTGAGCATCATAAATAAACAAAAATCAAACACACAAATGCCAAACATAAAACACCTCTGGTTCTGTTTTATTCTTTGAGTAGCATATATAGCATACAGCCTTGGGAGAATGCTGATTTCACTTCACTCATGGTGATGTGTATGCAATGGGGGAAAGAGGTGAGAAGGGAAGAAATATTCAAACCCTGAGCACAGCGTAGGAATAATGAGAAACAGAAAGGAGAAGCAGGAATTGGGTAGAAAAAGAGTCATTTCAGACTCTATATTTGATGTAGCTATTCACATGCCCACAAGTATAAAAAATTGAGCATTTGCAAAATACTGGGCACTTTTCATGTGATGTCTTATTTAACGGTCACAGCAAATGAGAAGACATCATTCTCTCCGCTTTATGGATACATGAAACCAAGACTGAGCCCAAGTCAGTTTCTCAAGGTCACATGACTCCTCATGGGTTGAAGAGTCTATGTTGAAAATCAGGTCTCTCTGACATGAAAGACAGCTAACCCCGCTTCACAATTTTGCTAGAAGTTAAGGTGGTTTCAATTGACTATTTGCTCTCTCTGCTCCCCAAGGCTTCAGTGCTTCTGGTCATCAGCTAAATTGTAAGGCAGGCGAGTTTCAACTCTCTGGCCACCGAGGGAGCTAGTTTTAATAGCCTGCTCCAGTAGATGAAGCAACAAAAGAGCTCTTTTTGCAGAATTCGGGATTCTGATTTCATGCCTGCTTTTCCAGCAAAGCTTCACAGCTGTGGCTGCAGCCATGTTTGTAGCAAAACTCGCTCTATTAGGGTGTCCAAAAAGAACATTAAGGCTGCCTCCCTCCCACCCCCCACACACCTTCTAACATATCATAGCACATCCCTTGCTGATAGCCCTGCATTTTGACAGCTCTACAAGAGAACATTTTCCACAGTTATTGTCCTTTAAGGAAAGCAGTTTTGAGTGGATTCTAGGCCAATTTGCCTGGTTTCCATACTAATCTAAAGCTCAAAGCTTGCCCTGTTTTTTTTTTTGTTTTGTTTTTTTTTTGAAATTGAAAACTCAAAACAGTCATCTCAAGGAATCGCTCCAACGAGGCTGCACCTGCTATGTTATGGCTCTCTGAAAAGGCATTTGTTTGTGAGAAACACAATTAATGTCATTTAGTTCTTTCCAAACACTGGATAGTGGATGAAGAATCACCAGAGGGGAATGTGAACAGCTCTTGGAAGGGGCAATAGAAAACATACATTTAGAGCAAGTGACCAGACCAGTACTGGCTTTTTCAGAAGGACAAAGGGGTGACTCTGGCATTTGCCCAAGGAAGACTGACATTTCCTAGCCTTAGTAAGAAGCGTAAATGCAAAACAAAACTAACTACCTGAAGGAATATGGACCATTCTGGGGTGAATCTTGCTCAATGCTTGAACAATGGGCTTGCCCTCACTTCAGATTCTGTATTTGATACAGATGTTCACATACAAATAAGCTCCTGGTAGGTAATCTAATAAAGGTAATACCTATAAGTTACCTTTTGCAATTCATGTGATCAGTTAGATATTATCAGTGGCCTTTTATAGCCTGAAAAATCCCAACAGTCAGTTGTGGCTACTCCTTTTAGGCTCTTTGTTATGCCCGTTAAGTATATATTTGTTTATTTCACTATCTCTCATCAACGACAACCCACACTATGAACCCCTTGAATACTCCATTACGTACTCAGCTCAGTGAGCTCCTGTGAAGGTCTCCGTTCCTAGCACCTGACCCATAACTGATTCTCAGTCTCAATAAATGCTTGCTGAATGCATTGATTTTCCAAACTGATATATAGCTTCCAGCTATCTTCATTCATTATTTCCAATAATTTCTTAACAACTTCTCTTACAGAAACAGGGCCACAACAGCATACACTTACACACACACACACACACACACACACACACACACACACACAGGAGAATGCCAAGAAATGTAGACACATTTTAAGAAAACTGTATGAAAATTGTAATACTCGATATATGCCGATAATGAAAGATGAATACAAGTCATGTTTGACTTCTGCAATTACAAGAGATGCTCAAAGTGGTTACCATCAGTGTCCAGACACTCTTGATTATGGTGAATTACTGCTTGAGAAACGTTGACCAAAGTGTCCACTTGTATACATTTTTTGACACCCCCAGTACATATATGTTTCTTGTGAAAAAGAAACTCCCAGGCAGTGATCAAAACTATGAAGTTTAGAATTATGCATGAGTTTGCTTAACCCCCTGAAACAGCCTCTTCAGAAACAACCTCTATAAATAATCTAGATTGGACACTGATTGACATTGCCAAGCAGTAGTTCACAGTAATCAGAAGTGTCTGGACGCTGATGGTAACCACTTTGATACCTCTTGTAATTGCAGAAGTCAAATGTGACTTGTATTCATCTTTTCTTATTGGTACTTATTCAGTGTTGCAATTTTAATACAGTTTTCCTTTCTTAAAATGTGTGTACATATTTTTGGCACCCTCTGTATATATTCATTAGGTATATCTCCTTTCTATATATACATAAATCATAAACAAGGAAATAGGTATAAGGATGGTCATAGCAGCATTGTTTATAATAGCAAGAGATTTGAAACTATTAGCTATCGATAGGGATACAGATACACATTATATAAATTATATAATATCCATACAATGGAGGACACTATAGCCGTGAAAATAAACTGAGAGAACACCATCTATTAACATGCATGGATTTCACAAGCAATGGTGAGTGAGAAAACTAAAATGCTGAAGAACACATGCAATTGTATGCCATTTATATTAGGTTGGAAAACATGCAAATTATGTACGGATTGGGGACTGCTTCTGTGGTACAAGTCTAAAGATCTGCATGGGGCTAATAATCACTCTATTAGAGTGGGTTAACTCAAAACAAGTTCACTCCTCACTCATGCCATAGTCCAATGAAGTTGGTGGTGATAAATTGTTCCACACAGTCACTCAGGGACCCAGCATCGTTTCCTGGAGTGGCCTCTCCTTGAGAACTTCAGGACCTTCTCTGTGTAGCCAGCTAAGGGGAGAGCTTAGAGGATGACTCAGGAGGGTTTTATTTGTTTGACTGTTTTTATCTGTTAGTTTTTCTCTTTTTTTTTTTACACTTTATTTATTTTGACATTTAATATTATTTTAGATTAATTTCAGGTAACTAGCACAGTGGCTAGACATTTACATAATTTAAGAAGTGATACCCCGATTAGTCTAGTACCACTTGGCACTAGGCAAAGCTATTACCATATTATTGACTATATTTTCTATGCTTTACCTTACATCCCCATGACCATTTTGTGACTACCAATTTGTACAGGAGGTTTTTAAGGGCCAGATATAGAAGTCACATACTTCATTCACATTCTATTGATAAGAACTCTGATTTGTTTGCAAATATAGTATAGCTATACATAAAAAAAGGAAGGTCTTTTATTTTTTTTAATCAGATTTCATTGTGATTACCACTTGGTTGGTGGGGGGAGTGGAATATTGGGTTGTCGGAAAAGTCATGACGCATTTTTGCAACGAAAAACAGAAAAAATACATCATGACTTTTCCGACAACCCAATATATTCAGAGGAGAAGAAATGAAAGGTGTTGTCTGTACTGCTATTTTATTTCTTAGGCTGTGTGGGATGCATACATGAGTTTTAATTATATTTTCCTTTAAATATTTGTGTTTTTTCCTGAAGTATGTCATAATATAATATAATAAACTTTTATTAAAGTAATAGATAGAATGTAAGGTCTTGAATCAATGAGACAGATAACAATTCCCCCATATGGAATATTCAGGAGGGGAGAATCAGAATTCTAGTCTATAATCCTAAAAAAGGAGTAAAATTTTGCAATTTAGAATGAGACAGGTGCACAGGGTCAATCCCTATTTATGCCAGGCTGTTCTTCGAATCAAGATTGATCCTGGAAAGGTGGAAATGAGCACCGTTAATTCTACTGGAGAGGGTCAAGAGAGTCCAAAGGCCCAATTCTCTCATTCTACTCTGTCTGACCAGAGCTCCCTACTGTTAAGTCCTTATATACACTTTCTTATCAAAGAGTCATAAAATTTTGGAGTGGGAAGGGTCTGCAGAGGCATGCACTCATATCAGCTTCCTACCATGGGCAGGAATCCCCTCCATTATCTTTGGCTGGTGATCATGCAGCCCCTGCTAGAACAGTTTCAATGAAGAGAGTTCTGGGCCTTCTCTATGGACCTGACTGTCCATTATATACTCTCTCAGATCCTACTTTCTGCCAGGAGAGAGCTAGGTAACCCAAGGCAATTTGCATATGTTGTCAACTGGACTTCTTTTCTTCATAAAGGTGATGACCTTTCAATATCTTCAGGCAATGGATGGTCCCATGGCAAGTCTGATGGGGAATGTCTCAAAGCAGTGGCACTTTCATCAGATCTTGCAAATGCTCACTTAATATCTGCTTATTTCCAGACAAATGTATAAGGTAACCCCCTTTGCTATTGCAGCACACACATCCTAGATCAAGACTGAAAATTATTTTTTGACCATCTAAAGCTGAAATTCAGTCGATGGGTGGGTGGGGGAGGGTCAGCCCCATGATCATAGATGTATATTTCCTTACTCTGTGCTTCTGGGATACTTTGTTTATCTCTTTTTTAATACTTCATATATTCTGCCTTCAATGAGAGAGAGCGACATTTGAATATATTTCCTCTGGTATTTGATGAGTTCCTCACAGGCCTTATTAATCAGCCACAATCTCTGGTCTAAAAAAGATGGTTAATAACAAGGGGGAAACATGGACATAAATGTTAGAAAAATAATAAGGAAAACAATTTGAGAGTGTTGATGGAATGTGAGACTGCTTCTGTTTGATAGCAGTTATTAATAACTATCCAGCTACATAATAAAAAATAAATTATAGTGGGGATAATACAAGATTTCAATGAGAAGCTAGTTGAACACTTAAATTACATGCAAATTGAGTAGCTTTCAGAATATAGGTCCAAGGGCAATACTAAAATCTGAGGCCACCAGAAGTATAGGATTTCCCCCTTTTCCTAGACATTGAACAATCAGCTGCATTCAAGTGATAAAATTCATGAAGACGTACATTTTTACAAAACAAGAGAGATGAGATTGAAAGTGGAAGTTCCCACCTCCTAGAGAGGAGTGTTCAGTTTTTTTGTTTTGTTTTGTTTTGCTTTTATTAGGGAATTGGGGGGATGGGAACAGTGCTGGGGAATTGGGGGAAAGGGAACAGACAAGTTGCTGTCGTTTTTGTTCTTCAGTCTAGTTGTGGAGGACACTGCTTCACTGGCCCATGTTGGTATTGTCATTGCGCTCTTCCCGGGTGAGGCAGATCTGTCGCTGGCCTCTGGATGGCCGCTCACGGTGGCTCTGAGCAGCTCACACCAGCTGCCGGCCACTCACCATAGCCCATGGCAACCCACTGCAGCTTCACTGCAGTCTACACCGTTGCGGGCGACTCATGGCAGCCCAGCTCCAGGTCGAGCTGTTGTTCAGCATCTTAGCTGTAGAGGGCAGTGTCACTGGCCCTCATATGTGGGATCCAAACCAGGGCCCTCTGGCGTCCCAAGCCAGTTCTTAACCATAGTGCTACTCGGCCGGCCCGAGTGTTCAGTTTTGAAAGTGCCAACCTTCTCCTTCCCACTTGAGTATAAATCCAGTTGATAGATAAGCCCAAAATCGGGTACAAATTATAGCTTCAGCCCTTGGGCAAATTGACTTGCTAATATTTTCCTGAACCGAAAAATGTCCCAAACCTGCAGGCCACCCCAGAAGGACAGAGCCAGCTCAGTGGTGCTCATGGCATGGCTAAAAGATGAAGAGAAGACGTTTGGACCATGTTCCTTTCATTCTCCCAGGTCACTAATCAGAAATGACACATGCTGAGGGGGCAGTGATGGGATAAGAGAGCCCAAGAGAACTACATGAGTGGAAAGCTCTCACACAGAAACAGAAGGAGCGGTAAATACGCGTTCCCCATCAGCAAGGTAGGATTCCCCAATTCTGTCTGATGACGCCTTCCCCATAAAACATTGGGAAGCATGTGAGTACTCTGATTCTTGTCCATGACCCAGTACAATGGTCTGTTTGACACGTTCTGTGGCAACCACACCACCCCTGTGACACCACGGAGCAGCGGTATTTCCCCTCCCGGTAGCCCCAGTGACTGCTGATAAAAACGCAAAGACAGTCATGGTTAACAAATACGTAAGTGGGTCTGAGCTTTAATAGCAAGGCACGAAAAAAGAATCAGGAGCATGAAATAAAGCTGCTTAGGATTCTGCTGACTAGTCCAGGGTAGAAATGGTGCCAGCTAATTGTGCACTTCTCTGGCAGAGCCTAAGAGCCTCAAAGGGATTGTTCTGGAAAATCCCAAAGCACTTACAAATTTATGGTCGCAAGTATTCTGTTGGTAATGCGCAATTCTAGCTGAGGTTTTAGAATTGAGTATTTCAGTTCAATTTGAATAAAAGACGATAAAGCCCAAGAAGCACATCAGTCTTTTGTAGAATAATTAGATAGTCTTTTGTGGCTTTGTTCTATGGCTCTGAAGTGGATACATACACACACATGTTTGTTCTGTGATTTTATGTATTTATATAAGCATATAGCATATTGTCATTTATTAGAGGTTTCTGATTCGTAAGTCGTCCTGGGCAAAAGTGTGTCTCTTTATATATCAAAACTTCCTAAATATGAAACGTTTTACATTTTCTACATAGATTCCCCGAATCATTAAAAGAAGATTCTGAAGAGAAATGAGCTGTTTCTTGATTTCTTAATTTTGTCATTATGAACATGGATGATTGTGGATTGTGGGATGAACTTGAGTTACTGACATATTTAGAGATGCTTTCCTTTACATGCAATGGCCTAGTCCACACTTACCGTATTTGCCGGCGTATAAGACGACTGGGCGTATAAGACGACCCCCTAACATTTCCACTCAAAATACACAGTTTGTTATATGGTCGGCTGTGTGCGATTTTGCGAGTGTGGTAAAATCGCATAACAGCAAAATCGCATAACAGCCGAGCATACACCCAGCAGC
>NW_017731428.1:2714187-2753694 GCF_001890085.2 Hipposideros armiger | reverse complement strand
CACGGCTACTCAGCTCGGGCTGACTCGAACCGCTGTTGCTCAGAGCTCAAACTCTTGAGCGAGCTCTTAACCAACTGAGCCACTCAGCCGGCCCCAGAATAAATTTTAAAAATTCTAAAAATCAACAAAGAAGACACTCTTTTAAAAAGTTGACCAAAGATTTGAAAAGACACTTTACAATAGAAGATATGTGAATGGCCAATAAATACATAAAAAATGCTTACCATCCTTAGTCATGAGGGCAATGCAAATCAAATAACAATGATATATCCTTTTACATCCACAAGATGCTAAAGCTAAAAAACAAAAGACAAAAAACCAAAACAACAACAACAACAAAAAACCTGACAATATACAAATGATGGTAAGAATGTGGAACAATTGGAACCCTATATATTGGTAATGGAAGTGTGAAATGATACTATCATTTTAGAAAATTGTTTGACAATTTCTTGGAAATCTAAACATGTATAACTACCTAGAAATTCCATCCCTAGGTATTTACACAAGAGAAATGAAAACCTATGTTCCACCTGTGTTTGTTGTTGTTACCTGTTTTGGTTTAGTTTTGCTTTGTTTGGATGATTTGATACAGGATGCTTTGAAAAACCTTCCTCTAAGGTAGAACAAAAACAGCACAGTCAAGGGAAGCCAACATTATTTGAACACTCATTATGTGCCAGATATTGTGCTTGGCAGGTTATACATGTTATTACAGGAGATATGTGACTTTCCTGAAGATAAATATTAAAGAGCGAGTAAGTCTTTCTTTGGTTATTTTATTCATTCTCCGAATAGTTAATAAGTCTCTATTGATGTTGCGCACTGTTCTGAGCTGAATGTACTGCATGAAAAAAAAAAATTAAAGGATTAGGTTTCTGTTCTAATGGTACTTAAATTTTAGTGGGGATTGAGGAAACATAAAATAACCAATTAACAAATACATAAATAAAAAGATGAGTGCTGATAGTAAGAACTGTTGTGAACTGAAACAAGGTTAATAAGACAGAGTGATTGGCAGCATGGAGCAAATGAGATAGGGTAGCCATGGGGTGTGTGTCTGAGGAGATGGCATATGTGGGATGAATACTTCAATGATGGGAAAGGATCAGGCTCATGAAAACCTGGAGAAGAATAATCCAGGTAGAAGAAACAGTAAAAGCAAAGGTCCTGAGGTGAGAAGTAGCTCGGTGGGTTTAAGGAATAAATAGAGGCCTACATGGCTGGAGAGGAAGGATGAAAGGAGGTGAAGTTGCAAAGGTAGGAAGCGGCCAGACTGTGCAATGCCTTAGATGCTACGTAAAAAGTTCCGGTGTTATTCTAAACTCAACAGAGCTCCACTGGAAGGTCTTAAGGCAAGATTTTAAGGTCCACTCCAGGGACATCGTCAGGGCTCAGCTGATGATAACTACAATGATTACAGCAGGGTCTGACTTGATGATTGATCATACCGAGTTTTTAATAAAGCCAAGTACACATTCATTTATTAATTTATCTACTTGATCAATATAAATTGAGCACTACTATCAGCCACATGCTTTTCTAAACACAATATAATCACGAATTAGACAACCCAAATTCCTGCCCTTATGGCATTTATAATCTATTTCTGTGCTTCTCTACCAACCTGGTTGCATAATCAGAATTACCTGGGAATTAAGGCAGGCAGGCAGGCAGGCAGGAAGGAAGGAAGGAAGGAAGGAAGGAAGGAAGGAAGGAAGGAAGGAAGGAAGGAAGGAAAGAAGAGGCTAACAGAGCCTATTACTTCTTTCATCTCTCCAGATTATTTTAATGTGCAAACTGAGGTGAGCACAGCTACTCTTTTCTTAGACAGCTGGATGCAGCATGAGGTATTTACAGAGGTTTACAAAAACATTCCTTAAGCTTTGTTTTCAAACAAATATTGTGATAAAGCTGAAGCACAAATAAACTTCAAAGTGCAGCCCCCATATTGGCCAGCAAGTAGCAGAGCCGAGATTTGAATCCATATCTTTCTGATTGCGCAGCACTGCTTTTCCACATATATCATCTACAACATGTTTTTTTTAATAAATAGCACGCTCTTAATTACCCCTTAATTTTACTATTATTTAGTATCTCATTTATTTGGGTGTTTACAAAGAGCTATAAGAAAAGATAATGTATAATTATGAGCAGAGTTTTTATTTTTGTTTGTGTTTTTTTTTTGTTTTTTTTTAATTGGGGAATGGCAGGGATCAGAACAGTGCTGGGGAATTGGGGGAGGGGAACAGACAAGTTGCTGTCGTTTTGTTCTTCAGTCTAGTTGTGGAGGACGTTGCCCCACTGGCCCAAGTTGGCACCATCATTGCGCTCTTCCCGGGCGAGGCAGATCAGTCACTGGCTTCTGGACGGCCACTCACAGCGGCTGCTGGCCGCTCACGCTGGCTGCTGGCTACACACGGTAGCCCATGGCAACCCACTGCCACAGGGGCTGCAGCCTATGCCATCGCCGGCGACTCAAGGCAGCCCAGCTCCGGGTTGAGCTGTTGTTCAGCATCTTAGCTGTGGAGGGCAGTGTCACTGGCCCTTATATGTGGGATCCGAACTGGGGCACTCTGGCATCCCAAGCCAGCTCTTAACCATCGTGCCACTCGGCCGGCCCTATGAGCAGAGATTTAACCTTATATTCCAACTCCAAGGTTGAGGACAGCAGTGTCATGGTTTAAAGAAAAAGATGAAGAAACCTAGAATAATGGTGATTTCTGCACAGTCTGGAAATTGTTTGCTCAAGACTTGGCTCCCCTCCCTCGTCCAACCTAATAAAAGAATTAAGATAGGACGTTGCTTCTGTGAATGGAAGTCAGTCTCTGGCACAACCTGTAAGATTGTGGGAATATTTTCACTTGGAAGATAGGCTTGGTCTTATTTTAAATAAAGATAAAATTTTATGGGCCAACCCGAGTGGCACGTTGGTTAGGAGTTGGCTTGGGACGCCAGCTCTGAGGAGCAGGGCCACTGGTTTGGATCTCACATGAGGGCCAGTGATGCTGTGCCCTCTACAGCTAAGATGGTGAATAACAGCTCGACCTGGAGCTGGGCTGCTGTGAGTCGCCAGCGACTGCGTAGGCTGCAATGTGGCTGGCAGGCAGCAGGCGTGAGCTTTCATGAGCTGCCCTGACACGCTGTGAGTGGCCATCCAATGGCTGGTGACCGATCTGCCTCACCCGGGAAGAGAGCAATGATCACAATACCAACATGGGCCAGTAAAGCGATGTCCTCCACAACTAGACTGAAGAACAAAAGGACAGCAACTTGTCTGTTCCCCTTCCCTGGTACCCCAACACTGTTGCCCTCCCCCAATTCCCCAATAAAATATTTTTTAAAATAAACAAAATAAATATGAAAGATAGAATTTTAAAAGATTTTCATAATGACTAAATCTTCATTTTTGCTTGACACCAATTTGCATAATGCCAGTGACTTATGCCTAACATGCTTCCTGCAATAAATAGAGAAAATCACATTTACATAAAACAATTATAATTTTATATTTTGCCAAATACCAGCTCATGTAGAACTTCAAGGAATAAAAAACAGCAGGAATTTAACCAGACTCAAGTCACTACCTTTATTAAAATTCAGTGTTAGTATAAAATGTGACCCCTAGTAGGTCTACTAAATATAATGAAAGACCTAAAATAAGAGACCCACCATTTCTTCATCAGCAGCACAGAGGAAGAGAGAAAGAGTGTGGGGCTGAAAAAGTTTTCAAATGAGTAAAGGCTGGAAACTTTCCAAACTTTTCCAAAGCATAAACCTGATTTAAGAAGCTGTGAAAACTCCAAATTAAATCACCCCAAATCCACAGAAAGGTACAAGTCTCAAACCACTGAAAGCTAAAGACAAAGATAAAAAATCTTGAAAGCAATGAGAAAGAAATGGTATTTTATCTATAGAAAAAAATTAATTCATATGACCCCAGAATTTCTATCACAAACAGTGGAGCCAAAGGAAGTGGAATGACCAAAAACCCTGGACATCATCAAATAAACATACAAATACTTTCAAAGGTGGAGAGAAGGCAGACAGACTAGAAACCTCAAGTAAAGAAAAGCAAATCTTATGCTTTTTAGAAAAAATAACACAAAATGGATTACAGTCTTAAATGTAAAGTGTAAAACCATAAAACTTTTAGGAGAAAAAAAATGGAAGAAAAATCTTCAGGACCTAGAGCTAGACAAAGAGTTCATAGATTTGACCAGAAGCATGACTTATAAAAGGACAATTGATAAACTAGACTTTATCAAAATTAGAAGTCATTTTCTCTGTGAAAGATGCTGTCAAAAAGATGAAAAGATAAGCTACCGACCAGCTGAAAATTTTTGCAAGCCTCATACCTGACAAAGGACTAGTATTTTTAAAGAGTTTTCAAAACTCAATACGTTTTTTTTAAAAAAAGTCATAAAGAGACATTACACCCAAAACCATATACAGATGGCAGGTAAGCACATAAAAGATATTCAACAGCATTAGCCATTCGGGAAATGCAAATTAAAACCATGATGAGATATCACTATACACCTATAAGAATGTCTGAAATAAATTTGTGTCAACAGCAAATCCTGGTGAGGATCCAGAAGAAATGAATCATTCATACATTGCCGGTGAGAATGTAAAATGGTACAGCCACTCTGGAAAACAGTTTGGAAGTTTCTTTAAAAACTAAGCACACATGTCTCATATAACCCAACAATTACATTTCTGGGCATTTATCCCAGAGAAATGAAGACTTCTGTTCAGACAAACCTGTACTTCAATGTATAGCAGCTTTATTTGTTATAGCCCAAACCTAGAAATAACCCAGATGTCAGAATACTGGGGTTCTCGCCATGGGAGAAGTAGGGAGGGATCTGTGACTGAAAAGGGCACAGAGGGTCTTCTGGGGTTCTGGCAACAATTTAGTTCTTCACTGAATTGGTATTTTCACAGATGTTCACTGTATAATAATGATCTAAACTGTACATATATTTTCTGTAACTTTCTTAATATATGTCATATCTCTCAATTTTCAAAGGAAGTTTAAAGGAGAAAAAAAACAACAGTGATTTGTGAGCAGCATCATGGAAAAAGAAAAGCTCAAGCCCCCACAGGGTTAGGCTCAACCTTTCTCAGGGAGGACTAGGAGCTGCCCTCTTGCAGAGGGCTGCAGAGCGACAGAATGAAGAGCATCCTGTGTAAGAGCAGCTGGGGGCATTCTGTGACATAAGAGAATATGGAGAAGCGTGAGCTTTTGCAGCAATGAATGCAGAGGAGATGACCTTAATCCAGGAGGCCAGTGGCTGCATGGATTTTTGTTTGAAATGTTAGGAAGGAGGAGAGAATTGAATCAAAGCAGCAGACCTCAAAATTCTGAATGGAGTGCAGTCTCCAATCTGGCACAGTACTCCAGGTGTCTGCTCAGTCCCGCTTCTGCCAACAGTGTCATCCTGACCAGGGAAGTGAGCTGCCAGCGCAGACTGAGGCCATCAGGATCTGTGGCACCTGACAGCCACCAGCTGCCCCTGACCCACAGGCATGCATCTTTCTCCTCTGTAAGACTGTGTCTCAAGGTTCATTTATGTGTCGCAAATGGCACTATTTCATCTTTTCTTATGGCAGAATAGCATTCCATTGTGTATATGTACCACATCTTCTTTATCCAACCATCTATGGAAGGACACTGAGATTATCATGCTAAGCGAAATAAGTCAGACAGAAAAAGTCGAGAGCCATATGATTTCACTGATATGTGGGATATAAAACTGAAAACAACAAAGGAACAAGACAAACCAAGAAACAGAAACTCATAGACACAGACAACAGTTTAGTGGTTACCAGTGGGTAAGCGAGGAGGAGAGATGGTAGAGGAGGGAAAAGGGGGTCAAAGATATGGTGATGGAAGGAGAACTGACTCTGGGTGGTGAACACACGATGTGATACATAGATGATGTATTATAGAATCGTACACCTGAAATCTGTGTAACTTTACTAACCATTGTCACCCCAATAAACTTTAATAAAAAAAAGAAAAAGAAAAAAGGCTGTCTGCTTTTATATGTGTACAAAATATATGTGTACATATATTTTCTGTAACTTTCTTAATATATGTCATAGCTCTCAATTTTCAAAGAAGTTTAAAGGAGAAAAAAAAGCAATGATTTGCTTTTTTGTCTCTCCAGAGCCCAGCACAGTGCCTGGGACACTGCAGGTGCTGGCCAACCCATGTTGAAAGAATGTGCGAATGAATGAAGAATTCCTATTTCACTTGCATAGACCCAGAGCCTGGGAGCCACGGGAAGGAACAGACTGAGCACCCAGCAGCAGTGGGACGGGCTGCTTCGTGCTCGACACTTAATACTCAAAACTGTTTTCCATAACCTGCCTGAGCTTTCATTTCACAGACTCCCTGCATTTTTTGGAACCCGGATTCAGGCAGCTGGGGTTAGCAAGGAAAGGGAGTTGAAAAACAGGTTCTCATTCCTGCATGTATTCATTTTTATTTATTTTTTTTTCTCATTCCTTTAATAAGTGGTCCTTCTACATGTGTCGCCCCCCCCCCAAAGTAAACCACTGTTTTGAGATGATTTCTAAGCAGAAGCTCTGTGGGGAAGAGGTGCGAAAGGTTATGTGAGGAAGTGAAAGAACTGCAGAGAGGGCGTGAGGAATCAGCCGCAAATCGGACGAGATTGGCAGGCGGTAGGAACAAATCGATGAAGGAGAGCGGACAGCTTCACATCTCAGCCACCCGGAGTGGCGTGGGAAGAGAACACAAGCTTCAAAGCCATGGAACATTAGGAAAGGGAGCCGGGGAGGGCAGGGATGCGAGGGACAGCCTGAAGAGCGATGGGCGCTTGCTCTGATGACAAACGGCAAACACCCACAGCCTCCCCCACGCCGGTTGTGCCTGCTGCAGTAAGCAGCCGCCTAACCAGTCTCCTTGCCGCTGGCTTCGTCCTGAGGCAGCCAATTCTCCGCACCCCACTAGAGCACCAATGCCGAGAGACCTGGGTTCCACTGCATTCTTTAGAAGAGCATAATAGAAACATAGTACAAGTCATACACGTCATTTTACATTTGCAAGTAGCCACATGAGGGGAAAAAAAAAAAGAAACAGGTGATATTACTTTTCGATAACACATTTAGTTAACCCAATGTTCCCAAACTACTATGACCTCAATATTCAGGCAACATAAAAAATACTATTTCATATTCAGATTAAGGCAGTTAAAGCCTTATACGACACCAACATAGCGTGGCATATGGCTATAGCATCAGGTAGAGCAGGGTTGCTGTGTGACCCTGAGCATGTCAATTCACCTCTCTGAGCCTTGGCTTTTTTTTCTCTGTAACATGAGGATCAGACTCAGAAGATTTCTGAGTTACCTTTAAGATAGTATGGACTCATCCATTATCAGCAAAAATAGCTCCATTTTGTAGCAAGGGAGGCTACCTCTTGCTCCGGCCAGCTGTTTGAAGATGTGCAGCAGAAATTGATGATCCAAACAGTGATACAGATCTGTTCAGATGACGAGGGAGTGGGCGCAGGGGACAGTCCCTGTGGCAAAGCCATCATCTCACTATCCACCCGCATACCACAAATACACCTCTGTTGCTAGGAGGGTCAAGTCGTGCTCTAACACTCCGCAGTGATGTTCACCAAACCGGCACTGTGTGGAAACGGACAGACCCAGGTTCAAATCTTGCCTCTGCCACTTACATGTTTTGTGCTCCTGAACAAGTCACTTAATTTCTAGCAGATTCCTCATAGACAAAATGGGACCAAAACTACCTAGGAACACTGTTAGGTTCTTAATCTTCACAGGATGCCACTCAATAGTGCTTGTTAGTACTAATCATATTAGAACACCCAGACGTTTAGGGATTAGTCCAAACGGCATTTACTGAGCACCTACTAAGCACTGGCATGCTTCTAGAGTCAGAGGGAAGGTTCGGGGAAATACCTGACTCAGTCCCTGCCTGAGAGCAGCGTGCAATCCCAGTAAACAAAGCCTAAGGCTTTGATGCTGGAACATAAGCTCCCTTCCCCCTTGTTCTTGTCCCCAGAAGGGAAGGCGAGTACACAGTCAGTGGCTGCCTGTGGCAACTGGGCTCTGTGAGGGCGCCTGTTGTTTGGCTGAGAACAGGAGACGGCTGGAAAGTAAATAAGACAAAGCCATTGTCAGTATGACAGGCCTGCAGGAGACCACACAGCACTAACAGCAGTTAGAACACAGCCTGGAAGATGCCCTGTCCCTGGCTGCAAGGACCGGGGACCACAGCTGCGAGTTAGCAGGGCCGCCAAGTGCTTTCAGGGTGACTGTGATGAGACCCGTCTCCCTAACGGGACCAGTCTTCTATGGACCAAATGAGAGCAAATGCACAAGTTCATGCTGATTTAGCTGTGCCTCCCTCAGGAAGAGTTCGATTTGGGAAGACACAACTAAATGTTCCCTGCTTTAAGAAAAAAGACGTTCTAGCAAAGGGAATGGCCATCCCTCTGATATACGGGGTGACCAGGGACGCCCAGAAGGGCTGGGGTGGAGAAGGGGGTGGCCAGGGCAGGGCCAGGGGCAAGGCTTGGGGAGGCCTAGGAAGGACCAGTTTTTCTACAAAACAGAAGCCCAGGCAGACTCCTCAGGGTGTGGGGGCGACTCTGATCTAGTAAGTTCCTCCCTGACTTCAGGCCCAGGTCAGCAGAAGTTCTGTAGATCCTGTTTACTGCCACACTGCCAGGTTCAGCCAGAATTGGCTCAGGAAGCGCCGATCCCTTCTGATGGCAGACCTGGGCGGGCAGGGGGCTGCCCTGACACCATGTGGTTAGCGCAGCAAAGCAAAACTCAAGGTTGCCACGCAGAACCCTGGGTTGTGGTGCGAGGGACTGCTTTCCAATCCCACCCCTGGGGTGCTGTCAGGGCTAGGGGATCCCCAGGGACTTTCCTCTTCCAGGAGACTCTATCCTCCCCCAGAGAATGGGTGGCAGATGCTTCTAGTGCTAAATACACTGCAAGTGTGGTCACAGTGTGATGCCACGGGCTTGCCACCCACATGGGGTACAGATTGAGAAAGCCCAGTGACAGCTGCTACCTTCCTCATCTCTGATCATTTTCCTCATATCACAACAGACATCTGGGTTCAAACAGGGGCATGTAAAGGCTGAGAAGATGAGAGAGGGAGACAGATGAACTATCCAAAAACAAAACAAGTCATTTAAACAAGGACCGACGCCTCAATTAGCTGGAAAACTGCCCTAAACAGAACACCGGTGACAGCTAGTGACATTTATGCAGAAGAATGGGAGACAGAAGTACTGACCTGGCATTCTGAGGGCAGTGTCATTAAAAAGACGGGGAAGAAATACAGCTGTTTCTGCACAAAACAAGCAAAAACCCAAAATAGGAAATGAGGCGAATGGGTGAATAACAGTGGCCCACAGCACCAGCAATTTCCTTCTGTCAAGGTCATCTTGAGAGCTCAGGGTGCTGCCACTCAAACACCCCCCTGGGGGGACAGCTGAGGGTGAGGAAAGAGAAGTTACTGCGAATTAGAAGTTCCATGGGCAAGTCTCAGATCTGCCCCTCAGGGGTGATCTCAGGAAGCCTTTTTTTTTATTATTAAATTATTTTTTATTACGAAATACACATTTTTTTAGGATTCGTTTCAGCTGTACAACACAGTGCAATAGTTATACTTTTTACCCCTCTAAGTGACAACCCCTTTCCCCCAATCCGCCGCCCCACTTCACCCCAATATCATACATATCTAGTACAATTCCCTTGACTCCACTCCCACACTATACTCCATGTCCCGTGACTATATATAATATATATATATATTATATATTCACTTATAGTTGACATACAATATTATACAACATCAGCTTCAGGTGTACAGTGCAGTGATCAAGCCTCTTCCCCATCCATGATACAAGACATGTGACCACCTCTCAGGAAGCCTTTTAACACATCCCAATTTATTTGCCAGAGTGTAAAGCAATCTTTCTCTTCTGGGCTGGGTAATCTCTTTTTCTTCTGGGCTGGGTAATAGGCCCCCTTTCCCTTATTTTGATTTAAATATATGATTCTTTCTTCCAGACCCTAAGGTCGTCCTTAGGTAAGAACTTTGTTTTATTCAGTTTCAATTTCTTATCCCCAAAGCACATGTGGTAGAGAATGAACGGAAGGAAGGAGGAGAGGAGGAGGAAGCGGGGGGGAGGGGAGGGAAAGAAGGGGGAGTGAGGCGGTATGGAACAGTGCTAACTTAACTGTTTTCTTTTTTTATTATTAAATTTATTGGGGTGACATTGGTTAGTAAAATCATATAGGATTCAAGTGTACAGTTCTATAATATATCATCTATGTATTGCATTAGGGGTTCACCATCCCGTCAGTTCTTCCATCACCGTACATTTGACCCCCTCTTAACTGTTTCTTTCAGTCCGATGTGGCGGGATCAGGCGTACTGGGCTCTCGAGTCTGACTGCATGATGTGAATTCCTGGCCAAACTAGCTGTGTCTTTGGTCAGTTTCTTCTCTTCCCTGTGCCTCAGTCTCCTTGTGGGTAAATGAGGGATTGTGAGACCATCCATTTCTTAGAGCTATATCATCGGCAATAAATAGCATAGGGATATAAATCACTCAGCGTAGTGCCTGGCACTTACAGGCACACACTACATAGTAGCAATTATTGGTATGTAAGAATAAGGGGTAATTGAAACAAAGCAGGTGTGGCTGCACCAAGTTGGGGGATACTTGAGCCCCATCTGTTCTAACTTCCTCCCCTCCCCCACGGTGCTGGAGAGAGCCCTTTGCTCGGTTTGGATATTAGAAGTCTCTGGGAAGCAGTGGGGGTCACCAGAGAAGGGATTCGAGCATTGAAACAAGACCCATTTCTAATCCCAGGTTCATTACTTAGAAGAAAGGAGAGGTGCTGAGCCTCTGAGCTTCAGTCCTCATCTGCAATTTAGGGATTACATACGTCTGACCATTGTGAGGATGAAATAAAGGAATGTAGACAGAGCATTTAGGACAGCTCTGGACACTTAGCAGGCGCTCAATGAATTTGCTTCCATCTCTGCTAAACACTCTTCTTTTAGGAGTGCAGTAGTCTGCTGCTATTGTGCAGGAGAGTAGAATTAAACTCCTTTCTACATGACTACAAAGGAATTGACAACACCCAGCCTCATTTGAACACGTGAGGTGGTCCTTTCCCCCGCTAGATGGACAGCAGTAAGTACCTGGGGTGTCCTGCAGTCAGACCTGTCAGCCTGCTGCCAACACTGGGGACAGATTCCCATATGACAGAATGGCCCTTTCCAGAGGCCATGTCTTCAGCAGACAGCAAAAACGCAAATCAGGAAATGTGTGCCTTTTGAAATGACTTTATCTATTGTCAGGCTACGACGCTCCAAGATGGCTGGGTGACTCTGAGCAAATATGGAAAAAGAAAAAAACCCACAAATTCCCAGTAAAATTTTCATAAGTGACTCCAGGATGACAGCCATCTCATTCCAAGGAAGATAGCAACCTGCCCCATAAAGAAACTTTCCAAGCATACAAGACAGTGCAGTTTTTGGTTCCAAGATGGGGGGGGGGGGGAAGAGCTTTCCATACACAGGACAACAAAGGTTCCTGACTATCCATCCAGTCCTCCAATTTTCTCCAAAACCAGGACATAGGGGAATCAAAGAAATGGAGAGTATTAGCTTTCGTACACTATTTTTTTTAAACAGGTTTTTTTCTCCTTTTTGTTAATTAACTTCGAATTATGGGAAATTTCTAACATGTGTAAAAATAGGATAACCGAATGAATTTGCATGCTTTCAACAACCACTTGCAACAATTATTCAACCTTCTCTTATGTCTGTCTTCACTTACTTCCCATTCTCCTGTGCTATTTTAGAGAAAATCTCAGACATCATATGATTTTATCCCATCCTATTTCATTCCAGCCCTTTTACTGATCACCTTCTATGTATGCTTGCCACAGGGCAGGCAAACAAATGCTAAGGTAGATTCCTTGACCTCACAAAGCTCATGGTCTCCAAGGGGGAAGTGAACCTTCTGAAACATGTAAAGTTGAGGCATTTATTTCGATGGCAAATATAGGAGAGTGTAACTTGTGCCAGGCATCGTTCTCAATGCTTCATAATTCTAACTTATTTAATGTGGTCCTTCTAACTCTCCAGGGAGGTGGGCAATAGCATCATCCCTGTTTTACAGACGAGAAAGCTAAAGCACAGAGAAGTTAAGTATTTTTGTCTGAGGCCACACAGCTAGTACACGGTGCAGCTGGGGTGCACCAAATTCTATGAAGACTCAGCAAAGGAAGTAGATAATTCCATCTGGGGCCACTGGAGAGTGAGTAGACGTTCCCCATGTGGACAAGCAGAGGGAAGGTCCAGAATAAGCAAGAGCTCAACACACAGGGAACAAGAGTTTTGGAGGCAAACTGGGAACGGCCAAACGTTTAACTGGAAAGGCAGGGGAGGCCAGGCTGTGATGGGCTTTTGTGGCCCTGGCCGAGGAGGATGACACCCCCGGGGCTTCTGGACAGCCAGCAGAGGTGAAGCAGGTCAATGATAAGATCAAGTGACAGTTAGAAGGATAACTCCGGTGACCACATGGAAGATGGAATGTCAGTGGGACAAATGGAAGGTCTATGAATGTCCCAGAAGCTGGGAGGTGATCAAGCCTGAACCAGAGCAATGGAAGTGGGAACAGAATGTGAGACAGGACAATAGGAATCAAGTGACTTCCTATTTGTCCAAGTGACAATGATGCTAATTGGGACTTCTGTATTTCAGAATTTGGGCAGAAGCCCAAAGCTCTGAAAAACAAAGAGCAAATGCTATAAATTCTGGAAAGAGGTGCTGAACACGCCGACAAAGAACTTGCTAGGTAAGGAGTGGCCAAATCCCTTCCTGAACCCCTTAGCCCACCCCCACCCCCACGCTATAGAAGAGCAGCCTTGAGATTTGTCCAGAAGAGAATTTCTTTGCAGAACGTTGTTGGGAATGTGGGGGAGGAGTGCTTTCCCCTCCCAAGCCAGGAAAGGGAACTCAGTGGACCCCGGGATCCACAGAGTAGTGGGGCAATTCCCAGGAGGACATGACAGGTATTTCTTGGAGCTTGGTGGAACACAAGAAGGTGTCTGACTTTGACAGGAGCAGAGAGTTGGCTGGAGCTCCCAGCAGAGCTTAGAACACCTGCAGCAGGAGAGGGCCGGAACTTCAGAGTTCATGGGCAAAGATATCAAAGGTTTCCATGGGTTAAGGGCCAGCCTGGACTGTGGTTTTCTACCAGGAAGAGATTAGAATTGTGCTGCCAGAAGCATAGGCTGAGAGTTCAAGTCCAACATGCTAGTTAGACAGACAGGACTGGTGAACGGAACAGGGATGGGATGAGGATGTGTGCCGAAAAAAAGGAACAGAGCACACCTGCCGACTGCCCGATGGAAGGTCAGCTTACAAGGCTGGCCCCTGACTGGCTTGGGCTGGCGTCTGTGAACGCGGAGGGTTCCCGCCATTGCCTGAATGGATGACAGTTCTGGCTCCCTGTGCCTAAACTGTTTGTACAAACAATATGGTGTATCCTGAACACCTGCTTTCCTTCTGGGAGTCTGGAATGCTGGCGTGTGCCAGGCAGAGGCCTACATACCAGCCCCCCATAAAAACTCTGGGTGTGTCGTCGCTAAGGAGCTTCCCTAGTTGGCAACATTTCACACATGTTGCCACAACTCCTTGCTGGAGAATTAGGCGCGTCCTGTGTGACTCCTCTGAGCAGGATCACTGGGAGCTCATGCCTCGTGTCACCCAACTTTGCCACATGTGTCTTTTCCCTCTGTTCATCTTGTCCTGTATCCCTTTGCTGTAATAAATTACAGCACTGGGTACGACTATATGCCGAGCCCTGTGCGTCTGCCTAACGAGTCATCACCAAAAGAACCCACCATTGCCCCCCAAGAGAACCAATGCCAGCACATGGGTGCCTGCCAAGCAGAGGGTGCAGATGTCAGATAGGATAGCGTCAGTCATGGAAAACCATTTTGAGATTTTCATGTCTCAGTTTTCTCCTAGAACTGATCCCGCGGAAAGCCAAAGCAGCCTGGGCTGTGGGGGAGGAGGAGAGAAAGAGCAAATGGAAAAGAAGAAGCAACTGAAAAGGAGGGTGCACAGCGAACACCCCCTCCCACTTTGCAGATGATAAAAATGTGAGCCTGAACTGAGCTGGGGTGAGGTCGAGAGTTGGCGGAAGAGAGGGATATGGCTTGGAAAGGATGGGGTGGGAAAAAGTATTGCACTGAATTAGAGATGCAAGTTTTGATTTTTTTTTAATACTTGAAAATGAGACTGTCATAATAACTTAAAGTAACTAAAAAGATATTTTTAAAAAACCATGTGATCCGCTTGAAATATTGTCGAGGATGGAAATGAAGCTGCAGAGAGTGTGTCTGAGGACAACAGGGGGAAGCAGGAGAAATCTATTTCTTGATTGAATCCTACCAAGTCCAGAGCACTCAGAAGAACCAAAACCCACTTTCGAAGCACAAACAGGTGTTCAGTGACCCACATGCAGCATACAGGTAAGCACATCCATCTCTAGCTGAAAGAACACAGGCTATGGATTCTAGCTCTGCTATTTCCTAGCCATGTGGGTTTGGGAGAAGATTCTTAACCTCTCCGATCCTCAGTTTCTACTGTCATAAAATGTGGACTTGAATCTTAACCTCACACATGGGTCGCTATGGGACTAAATGAGAGAAGACACATAAAGTGCCTGACACCCTTGACATATTTCGAAGAGGTGTAGTTGTGTGGGGTTGTGTGTCTTCATTTGGTTTGTTTGTGAACTTGAGCACTTGCCCAAGTTTGTAGAATGCGTAGCTGGTGAAGTTGGGCTTTGGACCCAGGAGGTGTGAATCTTTCACTGCCTTCTGCAACTGAGTCATGTGACCATGAGGACGGGTCCCCATTATGAATGTTAGTCACCATGTCACCCATCACCCATCACTGGGCTATTGTTTTGCTCAAAGAGAATTTGACTGGCTTTCTTCCCTCTTAGCATCACTGTAAGGACAGAACAGACATCTCCACATCCTTCCAAGTAAATCCTCATCCATGCCTTAGATAATGCAGATATGACTGAAATTCAGAGCAGGAAAAATATTGGATTCAAGCAAAGCAAGTCAAAAGGGGTGTTTTTCAAGCTAAGGTGGCATAGCAAGCCACCCACCATGGCCATGGGATGTTTCTGGGGACCAGAGGACCCACAGTGAAACTCAAGAAAGCCCGGCCCCCTCCAGAAACTGCCAGCAGGTCTTTCTGCCAACAAGTGTTGGAAACACTCCTAGCACACAGTTCTTGGGTTTCCCTGTTACCTTTTCCACTGCATATTTAGTTCTGATTGGAGAGAGCATGCAAAAGCGATAGAAACACATACATTTAGCAAGTATGTTTTGAGCAAACCTTGTGCCTCCCTGACCTTCACTTTTCTCTTCTGAGCATGAGGAAGACAGGATAGATCGGTGGTTCTCAACCTCGGCTGCATCTAACATCATCTGGGAGCTTTTAAAAAATCCAGATGCCCAGGCCCTCTCCTGACCGGTTAAATCAGAACCTCTGGAGGTAGGGCTGGGGCATGGGTGTTTTTCAAAAGCTCCCAGATAATTCTAAAGGGAAACAACTGGACTAAATGATACTTGCGGTTGTTCCCACCTCTAATATTCATTTTATGACCCTTTATTCAAAGTGACCATAAAGCAATGAGATGGCGTCCCACGCCTCTCATGAAACCCAGGTACATGCTAAGGTTTCTCTTTGTGTATTAGTTGGAATCTAGGCCAGTTTGTGGACAGACCAAGTCACAGTATGGTCCCAGGACCTCTTCTAATGCTAATATCTGGAGGCAATGGTGACATCTAAGATGAGGGGAGTCAAAAATTAAAACGCTTACAGGGTCAAGCAAGAAACATTAAATGTATGAATGAGGCCGGGTGTAACAATAAGGATGGGTGGGGTGTGTGGAACTAAAAATGCATGCCCAGTCTATAGGCATTCAAACAAGCTTCCTCTCCCTTCCTTCCTTCCTTCCTTCCTTCCTTCCTTCCTTCCTTCCTTCTCTTTTCCCTTTCTTCCCCCTTTCTCTTTTTCATAAATATCATATTGGCAGAATGAAAGATTAACCTGCATGCTTTATTCACCTGTAGGTCACCTGTTTGAGCCTCCTATTTAAGGCATTTTGATATAGTAGGGGAAAAAAATGAAAACATGACAAAAACATCTGTCTTATTACTAGATCTCCAAAAGATACCATGTCTCCCACATTCCACATCACAGTGGACAATAGCATTGACAAATAGACAACAAGACCTATGGCCAATTACTGCTCCAAATTTACTCGACCTCCTTTTCTTCAAGCATCTCCATGGTGCTACAAATTTGGCTCCATAATCTTAAATCAAACATCTGCTTAGAGTCCTTTGGTTTCTGTGCTCCATTCTGATTCCCCACCTGGGATTACCGTACCTCCCTCCCACATGGACTGTTGAACAGTAAACGCCTCTGATATGTCATGTCCTACAACTTCAGGGAAGAGAGCCTCTCCGAGCTCTCCAACCCGGGAGGGCCCTACCAACCAGCTGCCCTGTAACTCAGGGTGGGTCTCTCATCCTCAGCAGTATTGACATTTTAGGCCAGATAATTCTTTTAAGGGGAGCTATCCTATGCATTGGGGGATGTTTAACAGCATCTGTGACCTCTACCCACTCAATGCCAGTAGCAACCCCATCCCCAGTGGTGACGCTCAAAAATATCAAACATTGCCAAGTGTCCCCTGGGGAACAAAAATCTTCCCAGGGTAGGCACCCACTGCTCTAACTGCACAGTGTCCCAGTGACTGCAAGGAAAATGGTACAGTAAGCTCCATCAGCTTGGGTCACAGCCAGCATAATATCCAAGCTTCCAAAAGAAAGGCCCCAGCTGAAAAGACACAAGCTTCAGTATGATCAGCTGTGTCAGTTCCATTTAATTGTAAATTTGGACAGGCTCTGCAGAGTGAAGTGCAGAATGTCTCTCCTCTTGGGCGGAAGCTGATATTATATTAGAATAAAAGCAACCTGAGAGGCACTTGTTTTTCTGGAAAGTGCATGCATGGGCAAATCTCTGCTCATCAGATGGTTTTTGAATGAATGCGAAAGCTATAAATAAAGCGTTCTCTCTTTTTTGGACTGGCTTTGATCTATTGTTATTTCTCCCTTTTTAGAATCCTTTACAGGCAGTGTTCATTCAGACTCTCCATCAGTGAAGCAGGCGAACTTCAAGAATTCCACTGAAAAAACTTTGGTCGCTTTCTGCACACAAGCCCTAAGTCAATCGGCGGAAGAGCCTTCTCCCCTGGATGGCTGCCCACGTAGCGCCCCTGGAGAACGTAAGATGGATGGACTAGGTTCAGGTAGCTAGGGCAGGAATGTAATGTAAAGAGAACAGCTTTGGCTGACATTTACCGCCTGTGTTGAGGCTACTGAATAGTTGTGTTAGAATCACTGCAACACAGCTCTCACGTGCCCTAGAGGGAGGGATGCAAAGGAGAGGGGACTCCTCATGGGGTGAGGGGCGTGATTCAGAATCCTTGCCTCCAGTTGGGTCATCAATCATTGAGAGCTCTGACAGCAGCCTGCATTTCTGCAATGGCTAAAATTCACACGTGAGAGATGACAGGAGCCTCCCTGGTCACGAGACAGTCATGAGTCCAAAGTCACTGAGCATCAGTGTGCCAGGTGATTATGGAAAGAAGTTTGGTAGGGGGAAGAGAACGACCCCTCCCCTGGAAGAATCCCAGCCTTGCCTCTTCCTTGCTATGTAGCGTGAACCCTTCTGAGACTCAGGCTCCTCGTATTTAAAGTGACAGCACTTATATTTCCTTCACTAGGTCATCAAAAGGTTTAGAAATCGGCTATGGCAAGTGCCTGGCATGACGCCGGGTCCCTGTGAGGTGTCCCTCCTCCTCCTCATCATCCTGGTCATTCTCTTCCTCATTGTCATCATCACTGTCATCATCATCATCATCATAATTGGTACCGTTATTTCCTCTTAGAGAGATGAATGGGTTAGTGGATACGTGCTGTATTCTCCATTTGTGGCAAAGATAACTCTAGTTACTCTCTCCACGAGATTTGGGGGGGCAGGGGGCGGGGAGAAAAAAACTTCCCCGGCTTGTTTTTTGGGAGAATAGTGGAAAATTCCCAAGAACTCCAGGTCCTTCCAGAATTTTCCAGGACTGAGTGGAAAATAGTAGGTTTCACAAAGACTTAGTTCAAAAGTCCAGAAGGCTATGGAGGAGGTTGTGCAAATTGAGTCTATGATTCCCTGCTTTTCCTTCCCTTGAAGAGCACGGGCTATGAATTCATGAAAATTGAAGACCGCCATGTCCACAAACATCCTCTCCGCTCCAACATGAGTGCCGGGATGCGTCGGCCACGGATGGAAGCTACCCAAGCTTCTCACCATGAAGCAAGCACCGATCATATACCAGGGACTATTAATTGAAGCGCTCTCTTTTCTGTTCTCTGTTCTTCCTACCTCTCTCTATGTAGATGAAGGCAGGTGCACATGGAATCCAATTCTGATAGTTGTGGGACCCTTAACCATCTCTAAGCTTCAGGGTCCTATTCTGAAAACATGGGTGGGAAACTTGTCACTTCACAGGGGATTGTGTTCCGGCTCAGTTCCTTCAAGGATGTGTGACAAACTTCCAGAGTGGAGGGTTGTGTTCAGTGAAAGAAGCCTATCAAATTAAAACGCTCTTACAGTTAGAGGCTGTAAGATGCTGAGGCCAAGGCCCCAGGTCAGAGTTGAACACCCATGAGAGAGACGTTTCCTGCTCGTCCACTCACAATGGCGGCCACACTGTGACAGGATGGAGGGAGGACGAGAGGGAGGACTCCACTAAGGATATGATCTTAAGACACAGCTGCTTTCAGGCACAAGGGACCAGAGAGCCACAAGGCAAAACGACAGAGGCATCAGAAATGCTTACATTCTCGGGAAGACAGTCAAGACCCTCTGTGAGTTCCCAAAAGACAATCCAAGAGCCCGCTGGGCCAGAAAGGGAGAATGACGGAGCAGCGAGGTTCCATAGATTTGGTTGTTTAGGGTCAGATCAGAAACTGTGGCTTGTGTGTGGCGACCCTGATAGTTCTAGCTGCTGTGCCATGGAAAGCAATGGCTACACATGGATTTCCAAGCTGCTCATCTTTGCAGCAAACAAGAAAATGTGCATTATTAGGTTTGTTGGAAAGGCAGATTCTTTCAAGGAACACCTTCCAAGGAGCCAGGAGTCCTCTTGCTAGACCCAGCTCTGCCCTACATCTGATGCTGTGGCTCCTGAACCAGACTTCTTGGCTGATTTGATTCTCATCCGTAAGCTCATAATGTCGAGTTTGTTATATAGAATCCTGATCTGTGAGATTGAGTCTCTGAATTTGGTAACAATTCTGCTGTTCTTATATCGGAGGCACGGGGAGCCTGGTCTGAGGCCCTGTGATGTACCTCCCAGCCACCAATGCCCCTCCTGTAATCAGCTTATATCTAGAACACAGGAAAATCTCTCTACAGCAAACCTAGCAATTAGCACAAAGCATTCAAGGAATCCATTTCGTTCTGTCACCTAATTTGACACTCTCTTCTCAACTAAGTACAGCCAACGCATTGATCTTCCCTAAGAAAAACAAAATACCCTGGAGAGAAATTCCTTTTTAACCGAAAGGTGACATATTCACCTCAGAGTGACACACTCCCCCTACAACAGGGCAGTTCACCTTCCCTATGATACAGACTCGCATTGCTCACCAAAGGCTCCCAGCAGCCCCTAGGGAACTAAAAGTAAAAATAACTTCACTTTTCAGAGATGTTAGAGACTTTTCCTCATGGGGCGTGTGTGTGGAAAGGAATTTTAAGCACACATCCGTGCTTGCTGAGTGTGAAGTAAATTGAAACCTTGACCACAAAAGTATAAAGGTGGCTAATCTAATTTGAAGACTGCAGGCATTGAGCACATGGGGCCTTCTGAGGACCAGTGTCCTCCTAGTGCCAAATACTGGTTGGGGGAGGAGGAGGGAGAGAGAGAAAGAAATGATGCTTTTATCTTCAGGGCAGGAGGGGTCCTCAAGAGACTCTGAAAGCTTGCTCCCAGCTTTAAAATGATGTGACTCTGTGACCCTATGATCCATAAAAATCATTTGATGAAAATAGAAATACACTCTGACAGGTTCACAAATAATGTAATAGAAGTCACCCAAGCGACTCATTGTTAAGCACCTATCATATGCCAGGGAATATTAATTGGAACTCTCTCTTTTCTGCTCTCAGTTCTTCCTACCTCTCTCTATGTACATGAATACCATTTTACACAAAGGATCCATTATTAGCACAGTATAACCATTTTTAGATGAGGTAACTGAGGTTCAAAGAGGGTAACTTACCCTTGATAACCAGCTGAAAAAATGGACGGGTCAGCATTTAAACCCTGATCAGTCTGACTCTGACGAATTTTCCACCATTTCATCGTTTAAGAGCAAGCATTGGATAGAGGTATATTTGTAAAAACATAAAGTGATAAACAGTCATAGTGTTTTTTAATCATATAGTGTTTGGTTAATGGTTGCTAGAAATGTCCCCAAAAGAAAACTAGGCAGCAGTTTCCTGCAATGATTCAATATAACAGGACAACACTGTGCCTCAGAGTATGAGGGGTAAAGTTTGACCAGGTATTTCCTACAGGGAGGAATTCAGAGTCTTGCTCATCAATGTACGGCTCATGGACCAGTGGCATCGATAGCACTTGGGAGCTTGGAAGAATTTCAGGTTTTGCCCTAGGGCTGCTGGGTCAGAATCTGCCTTTTAACAGTGTCCACAAGTGCTTCTTATTTACATTAAAAGTTTGAGAAATATTGATTTAGGGCACCAAAGTAAGAATAATATGGACTGTTCACACAGCCATGGAAACCCACAAATCTAGGCTTGGGAGTACTGTGATTCCCAATGACATTTAAATCCTTTGCTTTTACGATGAAAACAGTATATAACAATATGACAATATTGATTGAACAGTAATTCTAAAGCACTAAACGAAGCACTTCACATTTTTTTAATTCACTGATCAACGCTATGAGGTAGCCAATCATCACCCTCATTTCGTAGAGTAGGAACTGAAGTTTATAGAAATCAAAGAACTTGGCTAGTGAGTGCTGGTTCTGGGATTGAACCCAGATCATGCGGTACTGGGGCTGACCCTGTGACTTCATGAGTGTACTATGCTGCCTGTCCATCCAAATCAAGAAAACATCCAGAAGAGATAAATGGAGCAGTTGTGCTTCAAGGAAGTTAGCCAGAGCAAGTTTTCAATGGTAGCCTCACTATACACCAGGGCAATCTCCCATCAGTTACCAGGTCTAATGAAGGTCATTTATTACTAATTAAATTACAGTGTTTATGGATTCATTAAAAAGTAAAATTAGCATAGTGACTAAGCAGTGTCAATAATAAGGGGACAAAGGGACATGATACATGGACACAGATACAACCTCAGCAGGGGTACGTGCCTGCCAAGAGGTGTTTAACCTGGATCCAATCGGAAGACGGACAAATGCAAGCGGAGCAGCCTTTTCTAAAACAACGCACCTGTACTCTCTAACAATGTCAAATTCATGAAAGGGAAACTAAACAGGCAGAGAAACTGTTAGGGATTAAAGGGGACTAAATAGACATGTCAACCCAAAGCACTGTGTAACCCTTGAATGAATCCTGAATGGGGTGAACAGTGGTGAAGACAACTATAAACGCGATTATGATGATGATTGGGGATATCTGACTATGGACTGTCTCTGTGTTAAATAATAGAACTGTATTCGTGTTAAGCTGAGTGTGACCATTGTACTGTGGTATGTAGAAGAAAGTCCTACATGCGGAAGGGTTGAGGGTTGACAAGTCATTTATTTGCACATCTTCCTCTTAACAGGGTTCAGAGAAGACAGGAGCAAGGTAAGTGTGATGTGGCAAAATGTTAACAATTTGTGAAGTTACATGAAAAGCATAGGTGTTCATGGTATTATCCTTTCAACTTTTCTATAGGTTTGAAACTTCCGAGTTAATATTTGGGAAAACCTGAGGTAGTGCTGGCTCGATCTTATTTCAACAACGTAACGCCACCTGAGTAAGAAAAGAAGGGCAGTGTGTGGCGGGGGAGAGAATGTAGGGATGAGGATCTGGGGAGGAAGTTGAGGGGCTTAAGAGATTAGAGGAAAAACCACTCGCCACAGTGAGTAAAGGGAAGTGGCCTGCTTGTGAATGTTGTCTGCACGCATTTGGAAGTATCAAAAGGAAGTGGAAATTGCAATTTATAGAGATCACGGTCGACTTTGGTGTGGTTGGTCAGCCATGCTTTGCCATTTCGTCAGTAGTTGATGCAAGAGTCACAGGACTCTCATCACCCATCATTTTGAACCAATATCCCCAACTAACCCCTTGCCTCAGTCCATGAATGCTGTGGGGAGTTCCTAATGGCCCCTCACGTACCATATTTCCCCATGTATAAGACACACCCATTTTTGAAAATTTTGGGCTCTAAAAACTGGGTGCATCTTATACAGTGGTTGTAGATTTTTTTACTTGCGTTTCCTGCTTTTTTTGTGCTTGTCTTTGCACTCATTGTTTCGCACTTGTTACAGGTACATTACAGTAGGTTACTGAGGACGAGGCAATATATGAAGACAGTGATTCGTCATCAGACACAGATGAGGACAAGCTAATGGTTGGAAGATTTGACAGTGAAGGGGAGTTGTATGAATTTTATGATGAATAAACCTTGAGTTCAATAACTTTATGTAATACATTTTTTGGGCCCCAAAATTAAGGTGTGTCTTATACATGGGGAAATATGGTCCTTTCTTTGTGGCGGGGTTATCCCTAGGCAGTCACACCTGTGCCTCCTTACCCCCACCCCTAGCCAGGTGATTGGACAAAGATTAGACACACCTGAGCCAAGCTGGACCAGTCATGTTTCTTTCCCAGGAATCTCAAACACAGAGAAAATGAGTCTGATCTGGAGAATCTGAACTGAATAACCACGTCGGACCAGAGTAAACTACAGCCAAAAACAAGCTGAAGTTTGTGAAGGAGCAGAAGCCATAAATGTGCAAAGGTAGTCAGTCATCTTCAAACCGAAGGATGAGAAGGTGTGCGAAGCAAAACAGAGGTGAAAGCCCGGAAGCCCCCAGAGAGACAGGAGCAGAGACCCCGCCTCCTGTGAAGGACCCCCAGCTCCACCTCGCTTCCCTCTAAGCCTGACTTCCTCCCCGCCCCACTCCAGGGGAACGGTCTGCTCCTCCTTTCTTTGAACTAAGTAGGTAAGTCTCAGTTCCTTGAATGTGCTCACTTTCCTGCTGGATGTGACGTGCCCTGGGTCTCCCCCCTTTGGCTGGGGTCCCCTCGTCCCACCACCTCTTCCTTTAGCAGGCAACAACCCCAAGCCCTAAACTCTTCATCCCAGTCCGCCCCTCTTTCCATCCAGCCCATGTCCCTGAGCCAGCCCAGGTGCTGCTATGTATGGACTGCTGGGGTATTTGCTCTAGGGGATCAGAACCGGAGGCTGCACTACTTAGGTTTTTAATTTAAAAGTAATATATGTTCATAATAGAATTCTTGGGGAAAACTAGGAAAGGAAAAAAGAGAAGGGAATTCATTCATAATTCTATCAATAGGACTTATCACCCAGAGATAAGTCCTATTAATATGTGGGCTTATTTCCTGTCCGACTTGACTGAACGTAATTCAGATCATGTAGCGCATATAATTTTGAACCCTGATTTCCATTACATGGAAAGCATTTACCTATATTTTAAAAGTTCCGTTAAAATAACATTTGAAACCTGCATGATAGTCCATTTCATATAAAATATGTAAAACTATATAAATATGTAATCAAATCTAAGCATACCCACTCCTTGTTATTTTCATGTTCATTGTTTTCACTGTTTTCTAATATCAATAGCCCCAGGATAAACCTTTGCATATGGTTTAGATTCTTGATGCAAATTGACAAACTTGTTTTCACAAATGATTTTGCAATTTGCAGCTCCTCCTCTCATATAAAACTTCTCTTGCTTTCCTTGCATTGTCACCATAGTTGCTTCAATGTTTACAGGTTTAATCATGAAAAACATGGAAACTCATATTCATTTGCATATTTGAAGACTATTGAGGTTAAACTACTTTTATTTGTAATTTGACTTGATACAGGGCAAATCAATGAGTAATAAGTTTTGTTACACAGATGGAAGGCACATGTGTCTTTAATAACATAAGATAGTGGCTTCTGCTATCTAATGTCTTGAAATTTAAAAAAAGGCAAACATGTAAGTTCATGATTGTTGCTGTGCTGTAAATACTGATATCACAGAGCTTTGCCAATTCTCTCAAACTGAGAAACAAGCTTAAGTGGTCCCATAGCTAAATGGGGGAAAATAAATGAAGATTATACCGGTAACTGAGGAAAAAATTATTACAGCATCTTGGTGTAAATGACTCTTCATTTCATTGTTAATGCCTTGTTTCAGTTAGGCGCCATTATAATATGATAGATTTGAAATGATTTTAAAGATAAAGAGCTTTGGTTATGTGATTTAAGTGATGGAAACTTGTAATTCTTAGAATTCTAGTGGACAAACAAAGAGGGTCTAGCCGAAAAGGCTTGGATTCTCTCTGATTTTTAAAAATGTTAAGATAGGAGATGCACGGGCTTAAAAATGCGAGCTAATCCCATTGTTAAACTGACCCTAAGCTCATTTGATTTGGGAAGAAGCTATTGAGATTGTAACTCAGTCTTATTCTTTTGTTCCTAATTGCCAAACTTGTCACAGGATGCTCACATTTCATTTTGTAATTGCGATGGCAGAAGTCATTTTACATGTCTGCAATTTCCCTCCCATAGAAGCCAGAGACGGCTTGCCCCAGCTCCGAAGTTCCAATTGTTAAATGTTCAGGAATTTTGTGAGTCAACTGCTATATATAGCCATTTTCAATTACATAAACTTAAAATTTAACAAATTATATTAAAACACAATGGTTTAATAAATATTCCAACCTCATCACTTCCTGATTATTTTACTCTATTTTATTACAATCCGTGTTCTTGAATTTATTTGCATCTATTGCGTCTGTGTGACAGAGATTCTATTAATGGTGCACACTTGCACATGTCTTCCCAACTTTGCTTTCGGTAATGTCACATTTGTCGCTTGAAATTCGCCATTGCAGCGCTTACTCCACTGAAATTGGAAAAGACCACAAATCCGGGTTTTTGCCCTCTCTCCCATGCCCACGGTCCCTCCACAAAACAGACAGCAAAGATAGTCTCCAGCATACCAAGGCCTAGGAGGATATAATCACTGGTGGAAAGGATAGGGCTTGATGGCAAGAGCTTGGGTTGGAAAGTCAGAAAAACTTGGATCCTCATTCTGTCTCTGTCATTTACGAATCTGTGGCTTTCGGCAAATTATGTAACTTCTCTGACCCTCACATTTCTCATCTACAAAATGGGAAGAACATCTGTCTCTCAAGGTTATTTTGGTGTATTATTATCCGGACAGATGAATGCTAGTGTGGTGATCACATCATAAGGCATCTAAATGACAAATCACAGGTGTTGTACACCTGAAGCTAATATACGATAACTGCACTTCAATAAAAAAAAAATCACAATGAAAGAAAAAATAAAAATACAGGCCAGGATGCTGGGAGACCACATAGATAGATATCAAAACCCTATTGATACAGCCTTTGAGGAAATAGCTCTGGGAGAGAGGCCAGATCTAAGATGAACAAATCTCAGTCTGATTTTCAAAAAAACGTAGTGTGCATCTAAGAAATGACAAACCTGATGAGGGTCCCTAAGGACATACACATGCTGGTGACAAAGTAGAAGGGTCTTATATCCAAAGTAAAGAAATCAGCTCTGGCCAGAAACCCAAGAATAAAGAACTTACAGACTAAGATGGGGAGTTGGCAAAAGTAATACCAACCAGGAATGTTTGCTTGGAACATTCATTCGTTCAGCAGATATTTAGCGAGCACCCACCAAATGCCTTTCTGGGAAGATAGCCTTGAGCATTCTAGAGCTTGAGTGAGTTCACGAAGTGATCAAAAGGGAAGGAATTCCAAGGCAATGGTTAGTGGCCGGTTATAAAGGAATGAAGGCAAGCATCGAAAGGGCTCTCTCCTTGCTTCTTTTTAACCCTTTCACTTCTTTTCGAAACTCGCCAGTCCCTCTTCCTGTGGTACAACACAGGAAACAAGCCAAACTTTTCATTTGGTAACTTGCTAATGTGGACTCTCTTCCCAGATAATTACGCCCCTGAGGCTTTAAAAAACTTCACAAATGAAATTAAGGGCATTCAAGGCAGCCCTGTAGGAAGCATAAAAGCTTGTTAAGATTCCACCAGTTCCCACTTCCAGGCCATCTTTAGTTTGTGGTAAGGCCACCTCTGCAGAGAGGTGTGGGGTTATTTTATTTAAAAAATCGGTGACTGAAACCTCCAGGGTTGTAGAGAGGGAATCCGATCTCCCTAGATCCCATGGAGCTTTTGGAAAAGCCCAAATAATTGCGTGCAAATAGGGTTCACATTTTCGGGTACTCAGAAGAAATGGACTTGCTCACGCTCAAAAGTAGTCCTTGCTGTTAGAAACTTCCAGAACAGAAGGAGATGGGGTGCTGGGGGAGAGAGAGTGTTAATAGTAGAACAGATTGACCAAGGTTTAAAAAAAATTTTTTTCCCCAGCTTCATCTGAATGATTTAGACACCACAGAGTATGTGTTTTTCACCCCTCCTGTCTAGAGCAAAAGCCTTTCCCTCTGTCTTCCACCGCTTCTGACAATTTGGAGCTGGCATTGAGCATTTCAAATGTGGCGTTTTGATTGGAGGGTGACAAGATATTTCTTGAGACTGATTTATGTTATGCCAAATATGAACTTGGATTTGCGATGGTGGGAGCAGATGGAAAAGCCATGAAACCATGCCAGAGCAGCCACACCGTGGGCCCAGGGGCTAGGAAATGAGGCTGCTTGCAGTTGGCGATGGGGTGGTGTTCCAGGGCTCTTCCTCGGGATAAAATGAAAGGAAAATCAGCAAGGTGATCCAAGGACACCCAGCCTCCTTCAAATCACTGTCTAGTTTTTAACTTCTCAGAGAATGTCCAGACAGGTCTGTGTAGACAAACTCAAGCAACATTAGTTCCCTTGGGTATAACAGAATCTTCCTCCCAGGTCTCCAACTAGTATCTGATGATACGGGGAACGTTTCATTTTTCTCCATAGCCTTCCTCTCCCTTCTGCTTTCCTCCTATTTCCGACCCTCCATTTCTTGATTTCGCTCTCTTTCTTTCACTGCTTCTTCCTTGTCTTCCTTCTCCTCCTGTCTCCTCCCTTCCCCATCTCCTTCTGCCTCCCAGTCTTTCTGATGGGCCCCGACTTGCTGGGACTCTGTTCAAATTGATCTTCCTGCTATGAACAGGGGACACATTCCTGGCGATGGTCAGCAACAGAGTAGGAAGCTCCCTCTGCGACCACGTGCTACAGACTTCAGACGGGAGTGGGGGTGGGACATGTCAGTGGAGAGAAGGGATTGTGAGCACAGAACCCACAGGGTTCTCTGTGGGGGTTCTGTGGACCCCGCCAATGGGGACTCTGTGCCTCAACCCCTCAGGGTCGTCAGGTTTAACAGCAGTCTGCTGGCCCCAGTTTCTCCCCACCGAGACCCTTCCTGCTTTGGATGAAAGGGCTCAAGGACACTATGGAGGAAAGATGAAGGCTGCTATGAGCTCAGGGAAAACCATTTTTTGCACCTAGACACCATTTCACAGCCTCCTCCTGTTCCCATTTTTCATCTTTATTCTGTACCACACACGCCCGCTAAGGAGGCTGCCTGCAAAACCTGTGAGTGGTCCTTGGTCTTCTCTCCTTTTCAGCAAAGACCAAGGTCCTTGCTGTGGTTCACAGAGCCTTCCATCCTCTGCCATTTTCTCCTCTGAGGCCACTCCCCTCGCTCTCCCAGCTCCCTATCCACATAAAATCAAGTTGTGATGATGTTGTATAAGCCTATCCCTGGCTTTGCACACAGTTCTCTTTGGTGGGGGCACCCTTTCCACCTTTTTAACACCTGGCTAACTCTTATTTGTTTTTTCACTTTAAGCTTCAATGTCAGTTCCTCCAGGAAGCCTTCCTAGATTCCTTTCCCCCACATATACCTGACATCCATGTGCATGTCTTTTTCCCTGCACACATGTAAGTATGCTCCCCATCACTCAACCTATATCCCCCCACACACACGTACACAGAAATCCACACACCCACACTTATGCCCCCAATACATATGCCCAGCCATACATATTAGACTGAACCATATGAAATTGCCAGTGCGGGACATTTTGACCTACAAAAGAGTTATTTCATATCATGTCTTTTCTACCCATGCGTTCTCTCACTTCTACCCATAGATATGTATCCATTTCTGAATGCATCTTCTCTTTTGCTCAACACAAAGCCCCCGAATATCCCTTTTACTAAGTATTCTGCGGATGAATTGCATGGTATTCTCATCTCCTTCACACTCAGTGTTCCTGGCAATACTAAACATTTCTGGTTGTAAGCTGGACATTGACTTGTCACAGTGCTATATTTTGAAAGACGTGCCTCACTCTTCCCAGGCCCTGGGAGCCTAGGGCAGCGAACGAAAGGACAACTGGAATGAAGTCCGCTCAGCATTTCAGTCATCCCATCACACTAAGTAACTTGCAGAGGTTGTGGATGATAGCAACGTGTGTGCAGGAGGTCAGGCATGGACTAGGATGAAAGGAATGCAGTTCCGCTTCACAAAGATGGAGAATGTGCTATGTGCCAGGGTTATAGACTGGACTGCGTTTCCCCAAAATTCATATGTTGAAGCTCTAACCTTCATTGTGACTGTATTTGGAAATAAGGCCTATAAGAAGAGAATAAAAGTTAAGTGAAGACTTAAGAATGGGGCCTTAATCTGATAAGGCTGGTGTCCTTATAAGAAGAGGATGAAATACCAGAAATCAATCAATCAATCTCTCTCTCTCTCTCTCTCTCTCTCTATCTCTCCACCCCCCACCCCACAAGAGCACAGAGGAAAGGCTATGTGAAGACAAATATTTGTCTGAGAAGGTGGTTATCTACCAACCAAGAAGAGTGGCCTCACCAGACACAAACCCTGATGGCATCTTGCTCTTGGCATCTAGCCCACAGAACTGTGAGAAGATCAATTCTTGTTGTTTAAGCTGCCCCAGCCCCTGGTATTTTGTTACAGCAGCCAGAGCGGATGCATCCAGACAGGTAGACTGTTCTCGGCATGAGCGACAGGACAGTGAGCAAACATGAGGCCTCCACACTTGTAAAGCTGACATGCTGACGGGGAGGAGACAAACAATAAAGAAATACATAAATACCATAGCTTAATTATTATTAGCATAAAGAAGAAAAACACGGCAAGGGGGAGAAACAGAGAAGGAATCTGAGTAACAAGGCGGTGAGATGTCAGATGCTATAGGGACTTGAAAGTTATGATACAACTTTGAATTGAATTCTGTGAAATTCTGAAACCCACTGCAGGATTTTGAGTGGAGCAGTGACATGATCCGATTTGTGTTTGAAAAGGATCACTTGCCCTAAAATACTTGAGGACAAATGCAAGTTTGCATTACTCCACTTTACACTACTTTCATATTTCCCCATAAAGCCAGCAGTGTTGCCATCCAGCACCTGACAAGATAATGTACAATCAATCAATGAAGAAATAATGGGTGGAGAACAGGTTTTGGAATGAGAAAGCATTAGCTTAAATCTTGCCTCTATGACTCCCTCGCTGTGTGAGCTTTAGCCAGTTGGTTAGCCTCTCTGAGCCTCAGTTCTTCCTTTTGAACCAAGGACTGATATCTAACTTGGATTATAATGCAGGCATAGAATAGAGTGTGTTGTGGAAAGTAGCTTACACAGGGCTAGCACTGAATAAATGTGGCGGCACTCATCTCAGATGTGCCTGGAATGGCCCACTCGAATTGTGCAAAGATGGTACCTGCTTCAGAATGAGAGGTTGACAAAACCTGGGCCAGTTACTGAGAGCTGGATTCATGGGTCCATCCTGAGGACACCGTGGGCCTTTGAGCTGACCCAGGGCTGCTTCCAGCTCCCAGGGCTCTGAGTGACTGACAGCTGCTGGGAGCCCCAGGACATGATGAGGCTACAGGATCTGAGTTCTGTGTTGAGTGTCTGGGTTCCTGTGGATTTGTATAAATTGATTCCCCTGGGTAAAAGTAGCCACTCACCCCAGGATTCTCACAACATTCCTCTCTTACTCCTTTTAAGAATTATGACGTAGCCTTATAGGTACACGAGTCAGTAGCCTTTTCTTCCCTACACTGCCATATACACAGTGTGGGAAGGCTCCGTGCCAGATTCATTCAGAAAACAAATAAATGGTCAACAAAGTAATAACAGCTGACTTCATTGACGCCTCTCTAGCAGCCACTGCACTGAGCCCAATCATCTCACTGAATGAATGAACCCCTTAACTGGAAGAGATGGTAAGACTATAGTGTACACACTTTGTTGACAAGGAAACTGACGCTACGAAATGTTACACGATACAACCATGATCACAAATCGAAGCAGAGGGGAAGCAGCGATTTGAACCCAAAGCCCTGGCTGTCACCTCTGACCTTCCTCAGTCCTCCAGAAACCTCACAGTCCATCACTGTGGATGCCGCTTAGCAGAGCCTCTATGTTCACGCTCAAGTTGGCCTCCACGGTGGACCTGACTTCTATTCCCCAGCTATTTCTGGCTCCTGGCCTTCTGAGGATGCTGTAGGATTGGACTCCCCTGTCCCCTTTGAAGTCAGGCATAGCCATGTGAGCTTCGATGGCAAACACAATGTGAGCAAAAGTAAGGCAATCGGTCCCGGGTAGGAGCGCTAAGGACCAGTGCCTGAGTCACCACCATCACTCTCCCCACTGTGGAAGTGAGTGTGGAAGGAAGGTGGGCAGTGGTGCTCCCCTTGGCCTCTGTCTTTGGGTTACTGGGATAAGTAGATGCCGCTGGTCATCTGTCCTGCACATGTGCTGCGGGGAGAAACTGTTGGGGCTGCAATGTGGGTGTGATTTATGGCTGTGCTGGCCCTGTGTACCTCCCAGTATCCCCTCTCCCCCCACCTCTTCAGGTTATGTTTTGGGGACTCCATACCAGCTGGCTTCAGGCCACAACCAATGGAAAACACTGGATGGGGGTAAGAGGTGGAAGGAAGGGGGAACACAGGATATTTTTCCTCCTGCTCTGTCTTGGGTGCATCTCTGGCAGCAACTGTGTGTCTCTTTCATGCCTCCAGCTCTGGCTTGGCACACCTGTCACGGTCCTAACCTCATTGGGGACCCTGGGACTTAGTCCCGCCCACCCCAGGTGGGTAGTGGCTTCCTGCTCTTTCTGGATGGCTAATTTCTGAGTTCCTTCACCCTCTTGGGTTTGTCAGACTCTTTCATTCCTTGTGCAAACCTTTCTATGCTATGAATTTCCTCTGTTGGAAATACTTGACATGTTTTCTATTTCCTGGTGAAGCCGAAGTAGTCAAGTCCATTCTCCAGTGTGATTTTTGAGGAGCAAAGCATGATTCTGGAATCACACAAAGCACGCCAATGGTGCTTCATTCATTCTTTTTGCCTTAACACACACAACGCCACTCTCCCTGCCCAGGAGTTCAGCCCTACTTGTCTTTCTGGGACTCAGTAGCCCTTCTCTGAAGATACTTCAGATAATGTCATTAAAACAAATTGACAATATTGTACTGATAACTGACTCCAACTCAAATGTCTCTGGCAAAGGCATTTAAACAAAGGAGGGCTCTGATCTACGCAGGTAAGGAAGTGATCTTTCCAAGGCACTGCTTCCTCTCTGGTCTGTTCACTCTTGGTCTGTATTTGAGTTTGTGTCCCTATGATGAGCTGTGACATGAGAGAGAAAAAAGTCTGGACAGTGTTACATCATTGAGATTTAGGGCTTGTTTGTTGCCATAGCATAACCAACCCACGTGACTAATACGTGGGGTTTTTTCTGTTGTCACTGGCATAATCTAGGTGGAAATAAGGATATACTCTCAAGGACTCTATGTATGAGGCTGTGTTAGCCCGGATTCTCCAGAGAAGATATATATTTATGTGTGTGTGTGTGTGTACACACATATATATATATATGTGTGTATTTTGGCTTACACAGGTCTTAATTTTTATTTTTTATATATATGTGTATGTGTGTGTATATATATATATACACATATATAAAATTTTACATATATGTAATATAATTTAAATATATTTATATATTTGTTTATGTATTTGTTTGGCCTACATAGGTCTTTATAGATACATATATAATATAGAATTTTAATTTACATATATAATATATAATTTAAATATACATGTATATTTAAATTGTATATATTATATATTTATATTTTATATATACATATGTATATATATAAAATATATATATAGACACATATATATGTTTGGCCTACACAGGTATTTATTTTATATATATATATATAAAATTATTTTACATATATTATTTTATAGGTAATTTAAATATATTTATATGTTTTTATATATATCAAATTTATACACACACACACACACACACACACACACGTTACTCCCTCTCAGAGGCAGAGGTGATCAGTTCTTCACAGTCTGTTAGGAATTAGAAAAACCTTCAAAAAAAGGAGACTATCCTGTATGTTTTCCTCAAATATCTAAGAAATTCCTTGAAAGAAAGAACCAGGGCGCACACCATGATTAACTCCGAGTCAGCGTTGTTTGAAGTACAGGACAGTCTCCATAAGTGGTTGAGAACTTGCCATGGTGCCTGACAGGCCTATGCATTTTTTTTAGAAACGATCATTTTAAGTCTATTTTTTTCAAACACAAAAAACACACTTCCCTGTGATTTTACACTGAGAATACAAAACATACCTTTGTTTGATAACTCAGGTTCAACCTTTTGCTGTTGGTAATCTTTTCTAAGGGTACCTAGGAGCTATTTTTATAGAGAACTTTGTAGGGAAGGGTCTGGGAAGGACGTTTCATCTCTGACAAAAGAAANGCCTGGAGGGCCAAGTCCTGTTTTCACCTACTCTGGGTTTCCTAGCACGTTCCAAAAATATAACCCCCACCGCCATGGCAAGCCTGCATTTGATGAGACACAATGTACGAGCTCTAATGTTGACACAGAACAGATGGGCCTTTGATTTTTTTAATCTATTCTTGATAGAAGAGAAATAGAAATCATGGATTTTTTTGGCTTTTTCTTCTCATTGCATGCATCCCTAACACTGAGAGCCCCTTTGGTTCTCTCTCCTCGGGTGTCACTGATCCCTTCTGTAACTGGGAGTCCCTTGTAGATCGGGCCTTGTTTTTCCGATCAACCAGACAGGATGAAAGTCACTGCCCCGTGTCCCTTCCATCCAGATCAAAAGAGAGACTGTGGGAGCTGCCCACCAAAAGACGATCCTCGGACTTAACAGGCAATGAGATCGTGGCTGGTCAGCCATAATGTACAAAATGGTGGCTGAACAGGGGACGTGTGGGGCATTTATCCTCACCTACCTCTGAGATTGCTGGAATCTAAGTGAACACACTGGGCGTGCCATGCAAAATTGGCCTCAAGACAAGTTCCAACAGATTGCAACCCATAAGCCCCTCCTAAACAGGCCTCTCAGGGCCAACCCTGGTCACAAAATGTCCCTTCCAGCCCTCCAGGTAACTGCCTACAGAAATCCTTTGAAAATGGTCTGTGCACTGAATGTTCTTTGGTTGGGGCATGTCCACCACCCCCACCAATGATTCCATTCCCATGACAACAGTGNATGACCCCAGCTAACGCACGTGTTACAGCTCAGGCTACAATCTAGGCACCTGATGAATCAACTGTCCCCCCATGTCCACTAGTTCAATAGCCTTGATAAAAAAGAAATGGGGTTCGTCTAGGGCAGATATGATGCTTTCCTTATCTTTTACAGGTGACCATGTAGCACCATGGTTAGATGGCGTCAGGTTCACTGAGCTCAAACCCTAGCTATACCGCCTACTACTAGCGGTGTGCCACTGGGCCAATTGATTCCTCTTTCTAAAACTTGGTACCGCAGTCTGTAAAATGAAGGCAAAAATACCTTCCTCATAGAGGTGTTACCAAGGTTACATTAAATAATGCATGCAAAGAGCTTAGCCACAGTTCTCTGCACAAAATTAGCATGTGCACTATTGGTGCAATTGTACATCTGTGTGAGTGTATGCCTGTGTTTTCATTGTCCGGTGCCCTGACTGACATATTAGGAGCATGTTGTCTGTTGGAGTCCTGTACAAGTGCAGACACTGTGCACTGAGGAGAGACTGTTATTTGACCAAGGTCCTGGTGCTAGAGAATGGCAGTACCGTTGGAACACAGGACTCCAGACTCACAGGGTATGTCCTCTTCAGGGAGCTCAGGAATAATCGAATTGCTTTTGTTTTGCAGATGCAGGAGCTGAACCCCAAACAATCCGTGGGTCTTGTCTGGTGGTAAATATTAGACCTCCATCTCATGTGTTTCGGCTCCTAGTCTACTTCTCCCCGATTCTCAACAGCACTGAGTAAAATCTATGCGCAGAGCATCCAGGCTGCCCTGAAAGAGGCCGACGTCGATCTGTACCATCTCAGAAACCAGGGGCAGCTCTGTGAGTTGTCAGACCTTTGGGTAAGGGCCGTGAAGATGAGGGCAGGTAAGCTAGGGCAGCTTTGATGATAACAGTGCTTTGCTGGAAGGCCTGTGGCTGTATATTGGCGTAAACACTGAAAAAGGCACGGGAATCCCAGAGGCTCTGGCAGTGCGCACCACAGCTAAGCAGCACTTTGGGCGCGGGGAAGCTCTAAGAATATTCGGGCCCAGCCCTGTCTACCTCACTCATGCTGTGCAACCTTGAGCAAATTGTGTCTCAGTTCCGTGCTGCAGTGAATATTAAAATAATGGTACCAGGGAGTTGCAAAATACTTGATGGTTTTCAAAAAGACATTTTGACCCTTAGCTGCATTGTGCCATTTGATCCTCACAGCATCCCTTCAGGTTATTATTGTTACTATTATATTATAGCCCTTATAGATAAGAAAACAGGCTCAGTGAGAGTGTTGTTGTTTTCATCAATAAATATGTATCATCAATGATGAAAAGAAGGAAAACAGTAGCTGTCAATATTTGCCGAATGTGTATCACTGTTCTTAGCACTTGAACTATACTTGTCATTTAATTCTCACACAACGCCGTGAGGTTGGTGATATTGTTCTCCAGTTTTATTCTAAGCCACAGAGAGGTTAAGCAGCTTGCCTGAGGTCACACAGCTAGGAACTAGAGTTCTCAGGATGTGAGCCCAAGCAGTCTGGCTCCAGAGTCCATATTCCTACCAGGAAGCTGTAACACACATAACCTCTTGCTCACCAAGGAGCTTTTGAGCTGAATAAGACACAGACACACCCTTTTCTTTAAGGCACTCACAGCCTAGTTTGGGAAAATTGATATGTAAATTAGGTCATCACAATTCAGAAAGATAAGAAGTATAAGATTTGAGATCTAAGCAATGACAGAGGGGCGACTGAAGTCCATATAATGGAGTTTGAATTAAAAACCCAGGCCCCCAAACCGACCATATAATCAGGATTCATTCATTCTTTCCCTGATCTCATAAACACTTAATACCAAGTGCTAGGGGCTGGAAATAATAACACTAGGAAAAAGACATTGCTCTCCTGAAAAACCGATAATTACAGTCCAGAGAAAACATTTCCAAACCACTTGAAGCCTGCAGCCTTTGTTCTAACACNTACTGTGGGAAAAACAGCGTGAGGGGCTGGCTTGAAGCAGATGTCCACATCTTGGCTTGGGAGGTCCAGGGCCCTTGGAACAAAACTGCATCTAGTAGGGGCGGGTTGCGCCCCAAAGATAGGTCAAGGGACTGTCACTAAAAGGGTGGGAGAGGGAGGGGAGGCAAGTGCTGAGTAGGCAAAAACAACCCTACAATGGAATTATAGCTGGGGAAACTGAGGCTTCGCTTTAGGTACATCTCGTAACTTAAAATCCCTGGGGTTTATAAACTTTGCTAATTCCAAGTGACATACTCTTTCTAGCTACCCCATGGTGCATCTGCCGGCTCCATCCCAGGGTGAATAAATGAATACATGAGTAAATATATAAATAAACAAGCACACAAACAATACATGAAGAGGCTAAAATTCCGGAATTCTAATCCACTAATTTATATCGACTCTCCCTTCTCTACTAAATTGAAGTGAAGGCTGAGGCACGCTTAATAGGAGAGCTTTCTTTGTTTGGTTATCATTAATATTCAAGAGAGGATTTGAATCTACATAATCCACCTTCTGCAGGGGAGAGCAAGTTCCAGTTTTCCCTCCTGTCAATTCATCTGTGCCCTGACAAGCTGAGGAATCTTTGTATGCAGCTCACCTTTCTACAGGTGACCTCGGCTTTCCTGCCATTTGGATTATCACCTCTACCAGGCAGGGGTCATGTCCAACTCTGAGTTTGCAGTAGCACTTGATACATTGAGGGAGCCCCAAAATGTCAATTAACATTAGCAATGTGGGTAGGTTTGCCCTGCAGATGAGGAAGGGAAGGCTGCAGTTATACGTTGGGGGAAAGGTAATTGAGACGGGGTGTAGGTACCTAGGAGCTATTTTTATAGAGAACTTTGTAGGGAAGGGTCTGGGAAGGACGTTTCATCTCTGACAAAAGAAACGACCAGGTGGCGGCATGGTGCTTTGCTTCTGGCCAGCTGTTCCACCAACTTCCATTCCCACAGCTATGTTAGATGCTGACTTCCAGAGAAGTGGGGATTCAAGATGCTTTCTTCACTTCCCCTACAGTACCTGGTTACACACTGGACTGGGCACACACTGATCTGAGCAAGCCTAAGCGTCCTTGGGCTCTAAGACCCATCATTAGTCATTCCCACTAAGACAAGGTGTTGCCAAAAGATGCACTGGATGCCAAAGATGCTTCATAAATAATAAAACAGTGCTAGTTGTAAAACATACGCCATTTAGAGATGTGAGCATTTAGCTGGGGGGAGTGGAGGGAGGACAAAGAATTCCAATGCAATCATAGTGGCTTGTGCAAAGAGTGGAGACAGGGAGAGTGAACTGGGGATGGCTGTGCTACCGTATGCATTGGTTGCTCTGATGAAAAACGCGTTTGTAGGCAGCAAGGGTGTATACAGCAAAATTTCCCATTGGCTTACAAATGGGTCCTGGAACATAGAAAAGTGGGTGATCAACATCAGAGACCAAACAGCAGCTCACCTCCTTGACACATTCCAGACCTCCAGAGTCAAAGTGTTTCCTTGTTTATTACTCAGAGCCCTTCTTCTGGGACTGGAAAGCCCACTTCTATCCCATCTATGGGAATAAATGCAGATAACCTCCTTCTTATCACCAGTGCTGATCAGTCTGTCTCTCTCGTCTTCCTCTCTGCAGCCTTTGACTTGGGTTTCTGACTTTTCTGAATAAACAATATCATCCCTCCTCCCTGGGACCTGCTAGTTAAAAAGAGGATGTTTTAAAATGTTTTGTGCTAGAACCAGCAACCCCAACAATGACTAATCCTGAACATAGGAGATGCTTGTTACATGTCTGATATGAAAATGAATCATTGGCAGAGTCCTCAATCCCAGTCCCCACTTTTCCATGTAATCGCTGGAAAGCTTTTAGGTGGGTTGCTTAGCCTCTCTCAGCCTCAGTCTCCTCTTATCAGGAGGCTAAATGAGATGTGAGTGTAAATAAACTGTTTAGCACGGTGCTGGCACACAGTAAGGCTTCAATTCATGGAAGCCAAACAATAGTTGTTTGCTCTTTTATCAGATTTGCTGAAACCTACAGAAGTGACGATGAAGACGCCAGACCCTACTTTGGCAGAGCTCAAGGCTCAGCACGGAAGACCAGTACAGAAACTGCTGATTACACTCCAGTGTGATGGGGCTTTGATGGAGGGGAACTACATGGTCTGGAATAGCCCCTGTCTGCACTAAGGAGGCTGTGCTGGAACTGTCTGGCGAGGAGAGCAGGTATTTGCCAGGAAGACATGTGGAAAAAGAGAAACCCAGGAAGAAGGTGAATCACGTGAAAACACAGGAGGCTGAGAAAATAGTGATCTAATCCTGGAGGCGGGAGAAAGGAGGGAGCAAATGAGATCAAGAAGTGGACAGGGAGCCTGGAACAAAGGTTTTCTACGTGGGGATAAGGACTTTGAATTTTGCCCCATAGGAAACAAGGAGACAATGAGTCAATTTCAGCAGAAGTATTAGACACATAGAGTTCTGTCTTTACATCCACTGCGATGTCATAGATGGGCTGCTCTATGTGTGACTTGGGGGGTTGGTGACAGAGACCAGGCCGGGGGGGTGACGTCAGTAGGGCTCCCCCAAATCCAATCCCATAGGCACATTCCACCGTTTACAACTACTTCACTGTAATGAGTTTACAAATTCTCATCCACTCTGGAGGTGAACATCCAAGCAGGAAGTTGAGATTTAGAAAGCGATATATATTTTTTCTTCACCATCATTTTTGGTGTATGCTCCATCCTGACCCTTAAATCATACTCTGCCATCTCCCACACTAGCCAGGGACAAGCCCATCAAACCCAAAGACAGCAACCACAGCTCTGAGCATTGTCCGTCTGTCTACTCTCTCCCTTAATGACAGCGACCACTGAATCATTTACAAATATAAGCAGAATGCCTACCACGTATCTGGCCTGAAATTGTAAGGTGGGAATGAAATGGGGAATAATGTAACCAGATTGCCTGCCTTCAAGGGATGCATTCACCAGTGGAGAACTTTTTAGAGACTAGATGCATTTTCTCCCATGTGCTGCTCCTAACAGTGCTATAAAATGCAGGCACCATCATCCCCATCTGAGAGATTAAGAAACACACTTAGAGAGGTTACGTGACTTGCCCAAAGCACAGGAATTTTTTTTGTTCTTCGTTATATACGAGGTTTGACAATTAAGTTCGAGAACTCATCCTAGAAAAAGTGCTACAGACCTCATTGCTGAATGTCACTATGGTCACCTTTGAAGTACTCCCCTTGGGAAGCCATGTACTGACGTCAGCATCTAGTCCACCCTTTAAAGTAATTTTGGAACTCTTTTTCTGGAATGGCCATCAGAGCTGTTGTATTACCCTTGATGTCCTGAATGTCATTAAAATGTCTTCCTTTCAATATTTCCTTTATCTTTAGGTAAAGAAAGAAGTCATTGGGGGCCAGATCAGGTGAGTAGGGAAGGTGTTCCAATACAGTCATTTGTTTCCTGGCTAAAAACTCCCTCACAGGCAGTGCCGTGTGAGCTGGTGCA